>NW_024545102.1:0-29456 GCF_018167655.1 Microtus oregoni
AAACCCACAGAGAGAGGACTACTGAACTTGCCTAAGGTGAGATGATCTTTTGGGGTTCCTGATTCATGAAAGAGTCTGTGAGACATTCTGCAGGACACAACAGATAGTGACTGAACTGGACTTTGAATTTTCCTGCTTTATGGAAATGTCTGCTGGATACCATGGGCCTGAAGGCTGAAGATGGATGCCCCAACGGTACAGAGGAACTTTGGGTGACTGTCCAGGCAGCGAGATGTCTCTGTCATTTCTAGAGTTTTAAAAGTTGCTTTTTTCTTGTTTGCTTAGGTAGTATTGTATCTTTCTGGAATCTTTGATGTAGTTAAGAATAGTTAGTTATAGTTATAGTTTTCCTTAGTTATGATAAAGATTATTGTTACTTTTACTTGATAACTGTTTTGTTATATGTAATTTTGCTATGTTAAGTTTAAGCCTTTTTTTTTTTTTGTTTAAACCGAAAAAAGGGGAAATGATGGAGGAAGGTCATTGGTTAATTATAATAAAGAAACTGCCTTGGTTAATTATAATAAAGAAACTGCGCATTTCATAGGTTAGAACATAGGTGGGTGGAGTAAACAGAACAGAACGCTGGGAGGAAGAGGAAGTGAGCTCAGACTCCACAGCGCTCCTCTCGGGAGCAGACGCCTGAGAGAGACGCCATGCTCCTGGCTTCTGGGCAGACGCACGCTATGAAGCTCCGACCCAGGATGGACATAGGCTAAAATCTTCCCAGTAAGCACACCTAGGGGCACAACACAGATGATTAGAAATGGGCTAAATTAATATGTGAGATTAGCCTAGAAGAGGCTAGATAGAAATGGGCCAAGCAGTGATTAAATGAATACAGTTTGTGTGTTGTTATCTCGGGGCATAAGCTAGCCATGTGGGCAGCCAGGGTGCTGGGGGATGCAGCCCCACCACCCTTATTACTACACTCTAGCATCCAAAAGAAGCCAGGTATTTATAGAATCATTGGATTTAGAGCAAATGAGCTATTTTGAGGACTTAATTTTGCTGAACTTTAAGCATTCGGACATTGTTGATACTTACTTCTAAGAAGCAATATTTGCAATGAGGTACAATTTGGGGGGGGGGCACCGCACTTCAATAGATGTAAGAATTTTTTTTCCAGTGCTCTTCAATGCACCAGTGTCATGTGCTAGGACATACATGTGTATACGTGGAAGGGAAACGAAGGTGGTCAATTGGTGTGACTATAGGTCGGAATGGGACAATTGGTAAGCAAAACTCTGGAGAGTGGTAGAAGGAAGTGTGGAGATGGCAAGGCTTCTCAACTACTATACACATCCACTTTGAGATGACCATGGTCAAGTCTCTCCTCCGAGCCTCCCTCAATCTTTCCTGGGTATGAAGAAATCAAAATGTAAGAAGGTGGTGTCATGGATTTGGGGAACCCATGAGTTTAAAAGGCACATTTCTCCATTTCCTAGACCTTCATTTTGTCACTGGGAGAACTTTCTAGGGAACCACACTTGGCCCTGGAAAACTCAAAGGAGCCAGAATGGATCCCAGAGGGGAAGAAGCAGAAACTCACAGCTGTGGGTTTACTCGAGACTCTGGAGCAACTCCAGATAGGGACTAGCTTTCTTTAAAGATAGCCCAGTCCAGTTCTCTAGAGAGCAAGCTATGCAGCCAGGCTGAGGGCAAGAACTGACTTGGAAAGGGAACTTGTGCCTTTGGCTTAAGTGTAGTGTGTTTCCTGTGAATAGAGACTGTCAGATTGGACACAGAATAGCAGCACAGTTCAACACAGACAACCATTCCTTCTGGGCCTTAACTGGCCAAGAATTCTGATTTTTCTCGATTACTCCATGGGTCTTGTTAGAACAAACAAGCTTGGACTGAAGTAGATAGAGTTTTCCCATCATTTTATTTTATCATTTCTGAGAGTGGATCTATGTTGCCCCTGGCTAGCCTTGAACCCAAGATCCTCATATTTCAGGCTCCTGAGTAAGTGATATTATAGGTGTGTGCCAACATGCTTGTCTTTTTATTTTATGCCATTTGATGGAGGTGGGTCTTGTATCTTATCTGTTGCTTTCTTTGGTTAACTAATAAAGAAAACTGCTTGGCCTGATAGGACAGAAAATTAGGTAGGCGGAGTAGACAGAACAGATTGCTGGGCGAAAAAAGCCAAGTCAGGCAGTCGCCATGATTCTTCCACTCCAGACTGTAGGGGTAGCCCCAGCCAATCACCTTGCTTGTAGGGCGGTGTGGCCTGAGGATATTTTTTACTAATAAATATTGCTGGTGTGCTCTCCCCCGCCCCTTCTGCTTTCCTGTTCTCTGCTGGAACCTCTGGTTCTGTAAGTCTCTTTTTCAATTAAAGCTGTATATATTATTACAATTTCTGTCTGCCTTCATTTAAGCCGCTACACCAGACAGACGCAGGTCAAGATCTTTCCTGGTAAGCCACCTCTTGTGCTACACAGATTATTAGAAATGAGTTAGATCAATATGTAAGAGCTAACCAATAAGAGGCTGGAACTAATGGGCCAGGCAGTGTTTAAAAGAATACAGTTTCCATGTAATTATTTCCAGGGCTAAGCTAGCCGTGTGGGATCCAGGTAGGAACGTAGCCCGCTGCTCCTTCAACAGTGGTGCCCAACGTTTTAAATCCACTTAAAAACCTGAGAGAGCTTAATTTTAAACACACAAAAAACAGAGTTTAACGCAGCTTTTTGCTGTTTGTGGGTGGTGTGCCACAGAGAAAATTTCCTAACTCAGCATCCACAACATAAAAGGCTGCGGTTTTAAACTGCCACTTCCTGGACTGTGCCGCCATTGCAATCTCTGTCTGGCTCCTGCGGGAGACAGAGTCTTTTTTTATTTTATTTTTTTATTATTTATTTATTAAAGATTTCTGTCTCTTCCCCGCCACCGCCTCCCACATCCCTCCCCCTCCCCCAAACAACTCCCCCTCTCTCATCAGCCCTAAGAGCAGAACCGGTTCCCTGCCCTGTGGGGAGTCCAAGGACCTCCCACCTCCTTCCAGGTCTAGTAAGGTGAACATCCAAACAGCCTAGGCTCCCACAAAGCCAGTACGTGCAGTAGGATCAAAAACCCATTGCCATTGTTCTTGAGTTCTTGACTCTTGAAAGGAGCATTTGGAGTAAAGTGCTATGATTTGTTTGATGGCAACTAGACTCACTGTGTGCCTAAAAGGAAGTAATTGCATGCTGTAGCTCAGAGGCACAAGCAGCTCCACCACGCTACTAGTGTAATGTGCAAGGATCAGAGGCACAAGCAGCTCCGCTATGTTGGACCGGGCGGGGCAAGCAGGCAGTACCTGTTTTTGACCTAGGAATGTCACAACTTAGATTCTTAAGCGCTTAACGATTTAAAAGTGCAAAACAAAGTGCTCCTAGATAGTAAAAAAATTACAGATTCACAATAAAACAGATTTCAGACATAAAAGACCTATAAATGGATCACAATGTTGGATAAATATACATAGGCTTGAGAGAGAGAAGAAAAAAATATATAGAGAGAGAATAAAGTTAATGGTTTAAAAAAAGGTAAAGTCTTTAAAGAGACAGAGTACAGATAGTTATAGATTAAGAGAAATAAAGAAAAATAAGCCACGTAAAAATGAAAAATTCACAGAGAGTCTGGATTCTTTGTATTATTGTGTTTTCTTTAAAATTTTTGACTGTAAAGGAGCTAAGTACAGAGAGATATTTCATTATATGGGCTGCCAAGTGGAACCAGAACAGATATCATGAGGGTATAACTTCAGAATTTGGGTCTAAGGATATGATGCTTTGGAGAGGGTCTTCTTTTGTTTTCACAGAGGATGAGACCCTGTGGATTGCTTCTATCCCAATATGGTATGATAGACCACGCCCTCCTGAAAGGTTGCTGTGAACACCCTCAAAAAATTACTTTGCTCAATTGCCGACTAAAATGAACCTAACAGACAGGGTGTCCCATAAAAGACCCAAATTACAGCGCCCCCATTTAGCAGAAAGCAGTTTGGAGAAAAAAAACTGTGCCCATGCTCCCAAATATTGTTTATAAATGTTCTTTTACATTTAAAGGGGGATATGATATAGATATAAATAATTTGCATTGGTGTGGATTTTAAGGTCAATTTTGTTATATGTATATGTATTTCTGATCTTGATTAAGGTATTGTGATTGTATAGTTCATTTTTATAATGTAACATATAATTAGGAAATAAAGGTTGTTGATGGATAATCATTGATAATAGTCAAGCTTGTAGTCATGTTAGATTTTCTAGATATATAGATATATATTTCAGTTAGATGGGCATTCTTCATATCTTTCAAAGACTACAGAATATGGCATTTAATGTTTTAATAACTTAGGACTTTTCATGACAATGAGACACATCTGCTCCTGGCAGCACCAATGTACTTCAAGAGAAGGATGGACTTCAAAGAGGCTCCTTATGGAGTTTGATAGCCATTTGGGCAAGAAACTGCTCTTTCCTGGACTGTTGCATAAACTGGACACAAAGAACCTGCAGAAAGAGAACTGCTGAACTTGCCTAATGGTGAGATGGTCTTTCGGGGTTCCTGATTCATGAAAGTCTGTGAGACATTCTACAGGACACAGCAGAAGTGACTAAATTGTCTTTAAAATTTCCTGCTTCATAAAAATGTCTTCTGGATACTATGGGCCTGAAGGCCAAAGATGGATGCCCCAACGGTACAGAGGAACTTTGGGTGACTGTCCAGGCAGCGAGATGCCTCTGTCATTTCTAGAGTTTTGGATTTCTTGTTTGCTTAGGTAATATTATATCCTTCTGGAGTCTTTGATGGAGTTGAAAAATAGATAGTTATAGTTTTCCTTAGTTATAATAAAAGATAAAGTATATAAAATATTGCAACTGTAATTCTTACTTGATAACTGTTTTTTATATATAATTTTACTATGTTAAAGTTAAAGCCTTTCTTTTTTTGTTTAAACAGAAAAAGGGGAAAATTATGGAGGTGGGTCTTGTATCTTATCTGTTGCTTCCATTGGTTAACTAATAAAGAAAACTGCTTGGCCTGATAGGACAGAAAATTAGGTAGGCAGATTACACAGAACAGAATGCTGGGAGAAAAAAGCCGAGTCAGGCAGTCGCCATGATTCTCCCACTCCAGACAGACGCAGGTTAAAATCTTTCCTGGTAAGCCACCTTGTGGGCTACACAGATTATTAGAAATGGGTTAGATCAATATGTAAGAGCTAGCCAATAAGAGGCTGGAACTAATTGTCCAGGCAGTGTTTAAAAGATTAGTTTCTGTGTAATTATTTTGGGTAAAGCTAGCCGTTCGGGCGGCCGGGTGCCAGGAACGTAGCCTGCAGCTCCTACAACAGCCATTCTCTACTTCATATTTATTGTTTTAAGAGAAGGGTTTTCATACTTTTCAAAGTGGCCTTGAACTCAAAATCATCCTTTTTGGGCCTTTCTAGTGGGCATTACAGGGGTGTGACAGTGAACCTGGATTATTAATAATTTTTTTTCTTTACTGGTAACTGTAATTGAGCCCATGGCCCTGTACATACTAAACAAACAACCTGTCACTAAACTATATCCCAGTCTTTCAGTTCAGTTTTTCAGTCTTTCCTTCCTTCCTTCCTTCCTTCCCTCCCTCCCTCCCTCCCTCCTTTCCTCACACTCTCTCTCTCTCTGTTTATTTGTTTTTAAAGTCTTGAGAATCCCAGGCTTGTCTTGAAATAGTTACGTAAGGGAAATGACCTTAAACTTCTATTCCTCCTGCTACCAGCTCCCAGGCACGCCATGCTGAAGTTACGTAGTTCTTCAGGTTAGGCAAGCACTCTACCAACTGAACCACATCCCTGGCTTCTGTCCGTTTTTAAACTGTTTCATTCTTGTGTCCTTTTTCCAATGGTAAAATAGAAGTTTCATAAATTCTGTTCTTGCACAACACACAAATCAGCACCACAGAGAAGATGGGATGCATTGCTGGAGCTCTCTTGCTGGGGCCAGTTTGGTTAATATCACACAATGGCCCAGAGAGTTTTATCAGTTTTCCTATCATTCAGTTGGTGCTGGGCTGAGGCTGGAGCTCAGTGGCACAGCACTCGTTTGGGGCTTGTGGGGCTCAGGTTCTATCCTCGGTGCTATAAAACTGCTTCATGATTTGGCTTCGCCTTTAAACTATTCTCCCCCTCCCTGAGACAGGATTTCTCTGTGTAACAACCCTGGCTGTCCTGGAACTTGCTCTGTAGACCAGATTGGCCTCAAACTCACAGAGATCTGCCTGACTCTGCCTTGTGAGTGCTGGGATTAAAGGTGGATGCTACTACCGCCAGGTTTAAGCTATTCTTTTTTGCATTGTTTTATTACTTCAAAAAATATCAATCTAAATTCCCACTCCCCTCCTCCCACTCCCTCTACACACCCTCCCATCCTTCCCTAAGCTATTATTTTTTTAAAAAAAATCATTTTTATCCCATGCTTTTTCAGACCCAGGCCAGCTGGCCTTGGTGAGTTCCCGATAGAACATCCCCATTGTCTTAGTGTGTGGGTGCACCCCTTGTGGTCCTGAGTTCCTTGCTCGTGCTCCGTCTCCTTCTGCTCCTGATTTGGACCTTGAGATTTCTGTCCGGTGCTCCAATGTGGATCTCTGTCTCTGTCTCCTTTTATCGCCTGATGAAGGTTAATATTCAGGAGACTGCCTATATGTTTTTCTTTGGGTTCTCCTTCTTATTTAGCTTCTCTAGGATCACTAATTATAGGCTCAATGTCCTTTTAGCTAGTGCATGCATGTGTGCGTGCATGCATGTGTACTTGTGTGAGTGTGTGTGTGTGTTTTCCATGTACATTCCAGGGACTGAACTCAGTTTATCAGACTTGGCAACAAAGTGCCTTTACCCCCTCAGCCATCTCCTCAGCTCCTTTTAAGCTCTTCTTGGTAAACCACTTAATGAAAATTTAAAAAGCTTAAACGTAAAAAAATTTAAAAAGATAAAAAAAAATTCATCAAACATATTAGCCATTGGATGATAAGGTAACAAAAAGTCTTGCCTTCTTCCATGACAGCGCTAGTGATGAAACAGTGGGTAGGTGATCTGCTTGACTCAACCATGATACAGGAATGTTTTATTTACAAGGAAGCTGGACAGATAATTGGAAAATACTTAAACCCTTAGCTGAGGGGCTACTGACTATAGAGGAGAAAGACGCCTTTTTCTTTGGACGTGTGGTCCCTGGTATGTTCTCCATGCCCCAGGGGATGGCCCCACACCTCTATACATCCAGGCAGCACTCAGAATCCTTCTAAAATTCTTTGAAACTTAGTCCACTAGAATAGACAAGAACTATATAAAAATAGTCTAAGAACTACGGTTACTTCAGCAAAATGTAAAGAAAGAACCTCACACATGTTTAGTACTGTTAATCCCCTACATACAGTCAACCACTTCAATAAATAAAGCAATGGACTTCTCAGTAAGGTAAACTTAAATAGTTACAAACGTACATGTAGAAAAAGGATACAGTAGTGCAAAAAATAAATTATTAAAACAGAAAGAAGTATGAACATTATTTTACACAATGCTCTATAAAACCTGAACCATTTGAAATGAGACCTCAAGTCAGTGAAAGAATACAGTGACGCCTGCATCCGCTTCCCATTCTAACCACACAGTCACTCAGCTACGACAAACAAACTTTTAGAAAAACTGACGCTAAACAGCGACTTTTACTGGCCTCTTCCACACCTCTGGCTGTTAGTGTCAAAAAGCATCTGAAGACAGAAAGTCAAACATGTCACATCCTTTCTGTCTTCCTACTCAACTTATGTGTGGTCAAAACGCATAGCAACATCTCTCAAAAATACTCTCTTCTGTTAACGTGTTATTACAACTAGATATCTGATACAAGAACATCACCCCAGGGCAGTGGATAGGGTGGAAATGCCTCCTTCCCAGTCTGCTCCCCCTAATTTTGGTTTCTGGCTATAAAGGCCAGGATTCGCCGAATACCATTCAGTCTATCCTTTAGGGACTTCATTGCTAGGAAGGGGAGCTGAGCTCTGGTTTCCAGGGGAAGAACGGCTAATGTCCACCAGCACCAGGCTGGACCGTTCGGATTAACCTGCAACAGAGAAACACAGTTCATCGATCCTGCTACCGTGCAGTCCACACACACAAGTCCCCACGCATAAAGTAAACACCCCACATGGGCCCACTTAGGTGTGTGGCCGAGACTGCTGAGAGCTTTCATCACTTCATTTGCTCTTCGTTCATTTCAGCTGAGCCCACAGCAACATGGTGGCAGCTGCTACGGGACACTATTGTTTCCTGGTCTCCCTGGTGGCTAGGTGAGGCCATAGACAAAACTGTGGCTAAGGAGAAGTGGTAAGTTCTGGGTCGTGCTCTGGGAAAAGAGCATGCGGCCTCTGACTACCTTTGTCTCCATATTTCTTTCCTTTTCTTTTCATTTTCTTTTTTTAAACTTTTGTTATTTTATGTGTATGGGGTTTTGTCTGCATGTCTGTCTGTGCACCACAGAGGCTGGAAGAAGGCACCTGATTCCCTTGGGCTGGTGGCTGTGAGCCCCTGTGTGGGTACTAGGAATTAAACCTGGGTCATCAAGAAGAACAGCCCGTGCTCTTAACCTCTGAGGCATCTCTACATCCTCTCCCCTTTCTCTAGCAAGACTGAAGACATGGTGATGACCAGTCTTCTTTAGTCAGGAAAAAAGAACTTTCTAGAGATGGCACAGCCCTGTGATAAAAGAGCCTGGGTCCTGGATGCTCTCTTGAAATAGAACTGTCTTAGTCCTCCAGGACTGGGGCCTTCTCCCTCATTGGAGCTGCAGTCTCTTTTAGTACTTGTTAAACCAAGCAAACCAGCATCTTACCACATACTCTGTGCTTCCTAAGCAGCGTGGTTTTACAAGCTCTGGAGTACCAACTATTTTCTCTCTTTCACTCCGAAGACCCTTTGGACTTATCCATTTAAAATTCAGGCCTTTAATCCTAGGGCTCTTTGGGCTTGGCATGATGGTTTCACACCCATTATTTTCTTACTTTGGTGGACGGCTGTAGTCTAAATATACCATGTCCCAAACAGAACCATAGCTACCTTCTCCCCTGAAACCAAGAGCTATGATTTCCAGTTTCAAAGAATAGCAAGCAAACATTTCAATTAGGAAATACATTCCTGTTAACCTTCGGGGTTTTCTCCAATAAAGACATGTCTCATCCCTTACCAATCCTTCACCGACATGTTCTTTGTTATCAGCTTCCTGAGCACACATCTTAGACATTTATTACTAAGCCTCAAATGAGTTTTCTTCCCACAACTTTCAGAACGAGTCAGCTTTCGGCTCGTAGAGAAGCGCTTGCTGGTCTCGCTCCCTCCATATGAAGTTATTTTACTCCAAAATGCTGTGTGGGTTTCTCCCTGAATGTCCCTGAAAGCATTGGGACACCCCCATCTCCTCTGTCTCTGTCTTTGTGTGTGTGTGTGTGTGTGTGTGTACCTCACTGTAGTGTGCAATCTATTTTCTTACAATCACTTTTGGATACCAGATTGCTATTCTGAGCTTTCTTTCCCAGGATCACCAGGCAGAGACTTAAGTTGATGTTAATACCATTGCTGTTTCTAAGAAACCTCCCACCGAGGCGCAAAATTCTTATTCGTGGAATTGCTTGGGGTTGCA
Source organism: Microtus oregoni (assembly GCF_018167655.1). Taxonomy (NCBI): domain Eukaryota; kingdom Metazoa; phylum Chordata; class Mammalia; order Rodentia; family Cricetidae; genus Microtus; species Microtus oregoni. The sequence continues at coordinate 9,669 of NW_024545102.1, forward strand.
GGATTAGATACAGCAAACTGGATGCGTTTTTGCTGTCGCCGCCACCACCAAGGCAACATGATAACAAAACTAATAAGAAAGGAAATGATTCGGACTTGCCATGTCATTATGGCCTTATGAATCACACCGAGGCACCTGTGCTTTCTCCTGTGGAAGATGTGCTTAGCACTGTTATTCTGTATCTTTTGCCTGACTGGCAGAGAATGTTCCTCAGCAGGTGAAGAGGAACATTAAGCTCGAACATGACCTTGTTCCAAGTTACGCTGACTTCTTAAATCACCATAGCCAAGAGCTGGGTCACCAGAAAGCACTTGCTGCCCTTGCTCTCTTTAGAACATGCGAGGGATGCCATTATACGGAGGGAGAAGAGCCACTCTGTGGGCTGCAGGAAGCAAGCCAGTTCAGCCCATTAGGGAGCAGATATGTGTTTTGAGGTCTCAGAATGAAGGAAGAGGAGGAACTTCAGACTCTTAATGATCCCCTCTGATTTTAGAGAAAAGTTGAGAAAGGGGAAAGATATTTACCCAAAGCCACACTGTCAGAAAAGTCAGAGTATGTATGTATATATATATATATATATATATATATATATATATATATATATCAGATTTTTCTATGGTAATAGAATCAGGGAGCATACGTTAGAAAAGAAATCAGAGAGGTTCCAGCAGTGTGGGGGCAGCCAGCTTAGCATATAGGGAAAGGCAGCATTAAGAGAATAGTACAGCTTAGTCCGTCTCTTCTCCAAACTGGAAGTCCCCACAAACACTGCCTGATTGAAAAACAAGGCAGGCAAATTGTGGGAAAACCGAATTCTCCCCACATTCCTAGTGTACTCTGGATCTGCAGCCTGAGCTTGTAGAGACCCAGGCCTCAAGGAAGAAGAGCAATCCAGTAGAACCTAATGAACTATGTCCTGGGGACCACCTTTCTCAGGACCTGCTCAACCTAGGAACAATGGCAAGAGTCTAGACTCGCAGGGTTACACATTGATGGGCCGGCTATGAAGGATTCTGCAGCTGGACTCTTGTAGCATAGGTGATCCTACCTCCTAGCTCTTGCAGAACTGGAAAAGGGGACATCAAGCCAGCTAGAGGTGCAACCTTAGTTTTCATCTCTCTTACTCCCTGGCTGTTACATTTGTCCCTGTCACCTAATATTACCATGGCTGTGGGTCTGGACTCCCATCGAAGGCTCTCCTGTCGGTAGTGTCGCTGCTCCCTTCCTCTCACCTCACCTATGTCTCAATATTTGTCTTAGTTCCAAGTTCCTACTACTTACCTTTATAAAGCCAATTCTGACTGGGGATCCTTTTGGTCCTACCTGTGATGCTCACTACTTAGCCACACAAGACTATATTGGATGCCAACCCCACACCCATCTAGTTACAAAGCCTGGAATGTCCCACCTGGTGGGGCAACCTGTTCTGAACAGATATACTTTTATACCTGGGGATCTTCATCTTTCTCTGGCATTGGACCAAAGTGATTTAGTATCCGATTCTTGAGCGATGTTTTGAGCGAATGAAACCACGAGGAGGCTTGCTCATACACACAGTTATGCAGCCCCATGAGTTCAGCACGGTCTTCTCCCTCAACCTGCAAATATCAAAATGCAAGTGAAGCAGTCTCTGCCTTCTCCACCCACCTCAGAGTTGTTTTCGGACACCCGACTCTCTTTTGAGATTCTGACCTGCCTTTCCTTTCCCCTTCTGGCTCTCTCCTCGGTCAAATGTGGAACACCCAGCAGCCAGGTGCTGGACTGGGTACGAATATGGCATAGAAAGCAGGAAGACGAAAGGTTTAACCGAGAAAAATGCCCGAAACAACAGGCAGAGAAACAACAGCGGGAAGCTTGAGCTAGCCCAGGTGATGGCATATGAGTAAAGTTCACTGGGCTGCTTTATGCCTCTGCCCCTTCCATCTTTATGTCCTTTTCTTCCCTACTCACTGGGAAGGGAGATACGGCTGTATCTGTGCCTCAGCACATCCTCAAGGCCAAATGAATTTATCCATTCACCATGCATCAATCTACAACCTAATTTATACAAATGAGCATAGGATTACTGACCTCTTCCTCTACCCCTTAGCTCAGGGTATATGACATTTTGCTTTTACTTTTGGGGACGCTGAATGACTCTGAGGTAGGAACACAGTTCTTAGGCAGGTTGGACATTTTAAAAATGAATTTCTATTGCAATCTACAATAATCTCAAAAAATGCACTGGAAAATATAAATCAAGCCGTAGTTAAAATGCTTATGTGTACCCCATTCTACACCGAGCCCCCAGAGGGAGAGAAAGGGGGAGAGAGGGCTTTGGATGCAGGTGGGCAGCTGCCCAGTAGCATTCATCTAGGACCAATTTGGTGAGAAATCCCAAGGCCCCAGTCCAATTCTGAGAAACCTCTTCACAATCATCTTTGTATACCAAGCTACAATAATAATTTGACTTTTAGGTTTCTTGATCCTGGCTGCCCTTACCTTTTGATCTTCAATGTATTCAATATCAGCTGTGTTGTAGCCATCCCGCTGGCCCTGATTGAGCACCTTGAAGCGCCTCTTGCCTATGCTGTCAACCACCGATCGGCCATCAGCAAAGAATTGGACATTTCTGATTTCTAGCATGCAGCCGTATTCTGCAAAGCTGGTTATTGAGAATCAAGTCAAGAGAGTGGATTGTTGATGAGTTCTGCCGTCCTTGGCCTAGATCACCATGCCTAGCACCCTGGGCTGTTTGCTAGAGGACTTCTCTGCGCTGATCTACAACTGTACCTATCCATCAGACAGCACCTGTGAGGAGAAAAGATCTGAACAGAATGGTAAACTGACTCTCATTTGTTGATTGCACACTATGTGCAGTGCTTTGGTTTCAATGTTTGTCCTTCTCAAAAGCTGGTGTTGAAATTGAATTGCCATTTTAACACTGGTCCTGCCTTTAAGAAGTGATCAGGCCTTGAAGGCATTGCCCACATGAGTGGATTAATTACTGCAAAAGTGTGTTCTTTAGCAAGAGGAGGGTTGGGCTTCCCTTCTCTCCCTTCCTCCTTGCCTTTCTACCAAGATGTTATCCACATCCTGGACATGAGAGCATATAATGATAGTCCTAGCCACAAAAGAGGCTGTTGGCAGGTGAACCACAAATTTGAGGTTGGCTTAGGCAACTTAGTCCTACCTGGTCTTAAATGAAATAAAATAGGCTTAGGATATAGTTCAATGGTAGAATAACTTCTGTGGTAGTCTGAACGCAATGATGGCCCTTTTAAGCTCATATGGAATGGCACTATTGGGAAGTGTGGCTTTGTTGGAGTAGGTATGGCCTTGGTGAAGGAAGTGTGGCAATGTGGAGGTGGGCTTTGAGGTCTCCTATGCTGAGGATATTACCCAGTGTCTGAGTCCACTTCCTATTGCCTTCTGACCAAGAGGTCTGCCTGTTTGCTGTCATGTTCTTTCATGACCATAACGGACTGAACCTCTGAACTGTAAGTGAGCCACCCCAGTTAAATGTTTTCCTTTAGAAGGGTTGCCATGGTCATGGTGTCTCTGCACAGCAACAGAAACCCTAACTAAGACACCTACCTAGACTCTGGATTCAGAAAAAGAAAACATTACTGTTATCAGATGCTGGCACATTGGCTGTAGGCATCACAGCCTTGATAACTGTAGGCATAAATGTCTATTGCCTGTGGTGGCTCACACCTGGAATCCTAATGTAGGGGAGGCTGAAGCAGAATTGCCATGAGTTTGAGGCAAGTCTGGGCTATACAGTGAGTTCCAGGTCACCTTAGGTTACAGTATGAAACCCTGGCTCAAAAAAACCCTATTGCTTATAAATTACTTGCTACACAACATTATATTACAGTATCCCCAATGGACTTATTTGGATAGGAACCTTGTGTAATGCTTGGAGCCCATCAGCTCTCCCAATAAGCAAGACCAGCTAGGTAGGCATACCATCATGCCCACTTAACATACAAAGAAACTGGAGACAGAAAGGCTAAATGATTTTCCCAACATCAAAGGTAACTCCAAGGCCAGCACTCAAATATTAAAGTGGGTAACTTAGCTCTAGGGCTAACACTCTTTACAAAACAATTTTGTTTGTGTGTTTCTGGGTTTCACTTGTTTTTGAGACAGGCTCTCATGTATTGTGGGCTGTCCCTGGACTTCGCATGTAGTCATGGGTGACCTTAAACTTTGTTTTATCTTGTCTCCAACTCACTACTATTGGGATTGTGGGTGTGCAGCACTCCAGGTTTATGTACTGCGGAGGATCGATTCCCAGGCTTTGTGACTGACAGGCAAGCTGAGCTACAGCCCTAGCCTACAAGACAAGTTTTGCAATGTATGGAACCTGCTTAATGAAAGATTACCTCTGGGGTTACTTAAAATAGAACTCATACTATAAAGTAGGTATCAGAGGGAACGTGATCCTCACAGATGTTTGGGTGCTCTGAGCTGGCTAACCTCACGAACTTGGTTGATCCCACCACACGAAGCCCTCCGAAGTAAAAGAGAAATCCCCTTATGTTGAAATAAGGGTGGTGGGGCTGTGTCCCCAGCACCCCGGCTGCCTGGCTAGCTTATGCCCAAAATAACAACACACAAACTGTATTCATTTAATCACTGCTTGGCCCATTTCTATCTAGCCTCTTCTAGGCTAATTCTCACATATTAATTTAGCCCATTTCTAATCATCTGTGTAGCGCCCCTAGGTGCGCTTACTGGGAAGATTCTAGCCTATGTCCATCCTGGGTCGGAGCTTCATCGGGTGCGTCTGCCTGGGAGCTGGGAGCATGGCGTCTCTCTGAGGCGTCTGCTCCCGAGAGGAGAGCTCTGGAGTCTGAGCTCACTTCCTCTTCCTCCCAGCGTTCTGTTCTGTTTACTCCTCCCACCTATCTTCTAACCAATGAGGGCCAAGCAGTTTCTATTTATTTAACCAATGACCTTCCTCCATCACCCTTATACCTAACTTCCCTGTTCCCTAGGTCTCCTCACTTACCCTCTGACAGGATCTCCAAGGCACATGCCAAACTGTTTTGTGCCTGTCTCAATACATCTCCGAATCATCAGGCGATAACAAGGCTCAAAGATATGCAGGGGACAAGGGACAGTGGGATAGGCCATGGTGCAAACGAAAATAGGCACATTCTTAGTTAAGCTGTCGGGAAGAGAAGATGAAATGGATCTTAAACCAATGGAGCAGAGAACCGACAGGTTGGTCAATGTCACAGTATGTTTCCTTGGAGTAAGACAAGGAGTCATCAAAGTTTAATGGCGGATAGGGAAACATTGAAGTGCACTTGATTCTGTAAGGCAATTTCCATGATCCAAGTCTGAAAGCCTAAGCTGGCATTGCACACATTCTAAGTTTGTTGATTAGATCTCGATTACCATAATACTGTATTATAATACTAATACAGTAATACAGTATACTAATACATAATATAATACATAATGATGTATTATAATACTAATAGCATAGTACTATGCTGCTCCTACCTTTCTTCCCTCCCTTTCTCCCTCCCTCTCTCTCATTTGGACCACTTCAGGCATTTTGTTTGAGATATGAAGAAGAGCACTGATGTTATAAATGCACCCAGCTTTGCAGATGGGCAGTACCGCAAAGTCCTTACAAGCATCTCAAGTTTGCCACGTCTCTCAGAGACCATTGAGAGCAGACCCAGCTAGGAGGAGTAGCCAGCAAGAGACCGCCAAGACAAATGTAGCCCAGTGATGCTCAAATGCTCATGGACATAAGAATAATTGGGGACCCTTAAGTCTAGATGACTGGACCATTACACCTTCAGAGATACTGATGCATTCCCTCTGGAATTGCGATGCAGGAATCTGCCTTTCAATAAATATCCTTGAAAATTCAGACACATGGCTCTATGGGGAATCCCCAACTGGGACAGCTCTTCATAGATCCTAGTCCCCTGAAGCATCCAGTAAAACTGGTGCAGGGACACTACATCTAAAGGGGCCAAGAAATGTAAGACCATCTGTATAAATCCTAAAAGGGGTCCAGTCTGAGATGCCTTTAAACAGAAAGCCCCTCAGTATGTACCACTATTTATTAGGACAACTTTGCATGATAGTTGAGAAAAGGACTCAGAGAGGTTAAAACAACCATTCTCAACCTGTGGGTCATGACCCCTTTGGGGGTCAAATAGCCCTTTCACAGTGGTTGCATATCAGATACTCTGCATAGCAGGTATTTGCATTATGATTTATAACAGCAGCAAAATTGCAGTTATGAAGTAGCAACGAAAATATTTTTATGGTTGGGACTCCCATGTTATGAGGAACTGTATTAGAAGGTCACAGCGTTAGGAAGGTTGAGAACCACTGGGTTAAAGACTAAGTGAAGGATCAGAAATGAGATAAAACTGTGCAGAGTGGTTTCAATATAAAAAAAAATTTAGTCTCTGAGAAAAACATGTGAAGTGAAGGCACATCCAGACAAATGGGACGCCCAGTTCGAAAGTGATCTCTTCCCAGAGGGCATAAAAACAGCCGTGATTTTTCCCTCAGGAAGCTGTTTTCCAGCAGAACGCTGTCAGAACTCTTAGGGAGGGCCGGGTAGAGGGCAGCAGCCAGAGGTGCAGGACTTAGCTGTTATTTCCTGCTTTTTTGCTAAGTGCATGGCACTCAGAGCCCCGGAAGATCCAATTATGTCTCCATTCCGAGCCTTCCCCTCTCATACTGTGCAGCAGAGAAAATACACAGCGAGTATAGGCACTATTGCCTTAATAAGTGCTTGCTGTGCAGCAACTCATTCGGGTCTTCAGAATAAGCCTACAATACAAGAGCTATCAGCTTCAAGTCACTGGCAAGGGAACTGAATCCCAGAAAGGTTGAATGGCATGTCCACGACCACGAAACACACTCCCTGATAGAACTGGGCCTTAACCCCAGGTGTGGCTTCACACCACTGTTTACCCAGCCATCACCCGCTTAAGGACTTGAAGGCATCTCCTAGCTGTCTCATGAGGTCTGCTGATTAAGCTGCCCGTTAACTCAGTCCAGCCCATAGCACGTACTTCCTAGTGCTGAGACGCATCAGGTGCCTCTGTGCTTTGCCGCTGAGCTTCTTAGGAGACATACTGGTAAATGTTTAACAACTGCTTCTGAGAGGGATGCGGGGGGGGGGAGGACAATTTGTAGCATTTGTTGACTTCCATGATGCAAATATTCTCCTCATGGCCATGTCAAGCTAGTAACGACATGGCATCATTGAACCAGAAGTTGCTAGGAAATGTGTCAGTTTTTGTGAGTGGACACACATGAAACGGAAGCCAGAAACATGCATTAAACATACTTAGAAAGTTCTTCCATTTCCTCTTCATGAAGGCGCTTTCGTTCCCTGAGTTCTTCTGGCAGGAATTTAGCTATTAGTTCTTCCATTATTATGTTCTTGCTGTACTTTCTTGATTGAAAGCCCTAGAAATGGATCAAAGTAATGAGATAATATACAGTCCACACGAAAAAAAAAAAACACAGACAATCAAGTGTAGCCCAGATGTAGTCTGATGGAGACCAGACAGTAGTCAAATCATGCATGTGTTGTAATTTGGATTTGGAAGCTAATCCAGCCACAATATATGTATCTTTTGGATGTTAGAGTTATGATTTTCCTAAAAAAATTCAATTGAACATTTATAATTAAAAAATATTTTAACAAAAAATGTTGCATTAAGCTTTTGAAAAATTTCACAGATGTCATAAAGCTTTGGATTTGAGAGGTTCATGTCTGAACTGTATTTTTGTGTTTACGAACTCTATCTTGGAAGTGCTGAAACACAAAGGGTCCAGAGAATCAGACAGCTGTGTTCATGTACCCTTTGTTGCCTTGCCCACCTCCACTCCAATCGAATCCCTGGCTCCTAGATATTGCCAAGTCTCCATGTCTTAACTTTAGTTAAAATAGAAACCACACAAAAACTAATGGCCAAATACAGGTGGTTGTCTCATTGCCAGTTTATGTCACCATCTTAGGTATCACTGAAACTCAGAATCAGACTTAGGTTAGAATGTCCCTACCATATGCATACCCAGAGATCTAAGTGCAGTATGTATTAATAATATGGCCCAAACATTGAATGGTAAAATATCTTCTAATAGAACAGTAAAACCTTAGAGGAGAACTTATTATTTCAACTTTCCTAAAGCAATACAATCTATTTGTAATTGTATTCTAAATACTTATCCTTCAGGGACGTGCAGCTCTCACCCCTCACCGAAGAAGCTTCTTTTTGTAGCAGACAAAGACTAGTACAGAAAGTCACAACTGGTCAAAATGTAGATAACAATCCACTGTGGGCTGCTCATCCCCAATTGAACAACTACAACACAATCCCTACATGTAAGACTCAGGACATCACAGAAGAGGGGGCAGAAAGGCGGTAAGAGCCAGAGGACCAGGATGTGTGCTTCCTTCTCTATATGCCTGGAAAGTTGTACCCATAAAATCTGAACAAAAATACAATTCTCTAAACAAGGCTTGAACAAATGACATCCCCAGAAAACCTATTATTTGTGTAATGAGGAAATCCCATGAAGCTATTCCTAGATGAGGAGCTCCAGGCCACTAAAGGCTGCTGGGAGGGGAAGGATCCATCTTCCCCAGGGAGAAAGCCGTTAATTGGTCATTTAATATCAGTGATCAGCCCCAAGAGCACATGCGTATGAGCAACACTAACTGGACTCGGAAAGTCGTAGTTATATATTTATATGCACACATATATGAAACACTAGTTAAAGAATATGAGGTCACAAAATTGAGAGGGAGTGGGGGGGTCATAGGCAGGATTGGATGGAAGGAGAGAGGGAAAAAGGAAGTAAATACAGCACTCGTGAAATTCTCAAATAATAATAAATAAAAAATTAATATCTGCAGAGAATTGATTGTGGTGGGACTCAGCAGAGGGAGCTCCTAAGTACCAAATTGCTGGCTTCAGACAATTAATTTTGTTTCTTCCCCAGGAGTCTCTACTCAACAACTAACATGGCTGGAATATGTATCACTCTGTTAAGTGGTGGAAGTATGCCCCTGGATGAATACAGAGCTAGATGAGAATATCTTCGAGCCTCTGAGTCTGAGATCCCACGGCTTCTGCCTTCTGGATGCCTTATCAAGTACGGCCATTGCATGGCAACAGGCAAAAATCCATAATGTCCAGTCCCAGGTTTTAGGGGAAAGCAGTGCCTCAAGAGGTAGGCAGTCTACGTGGGAAAGTGATTCCTCTGCTGATGCTAAAACAAAACTCCAGGAAGCGGACACCCTAAAATGGTAACAGCGCTTTTCTCTAGAGGCTGAGCATATGGTAGATGTTTCTCCTTCTGTTGGTGTGAACTTTATGGTGTTAACTAACTCAGCATGGATATCTCATTTAAATAGAAGAACCATGAGAATCTTATCTACAATCAGGTTGTGAATCCCACGTCTTTATCTAAGTGAAGCTATTCCATTAGCGGTTTCCCATTCTCCTTCTCAAGGCTACCCTGGACGATGGCTTCGCTCTAGCTCCTTTTTGTCAATGTCAGAGGTAAGAGAGGCTCAGCATGCACTTCTGTGGGCCTATAAGAACCTATAAATAGGGGGGTTTGGAGAAATGGCTCAGTGGTAAAGAGCATTGCCTGCTCTTCCAAAGGTCCTGAGTTCAATTCCCAGCAACCACATGGTGGCTCACAACCATCTGAACTGAGATCTGGTGCCCTCTTCTGGCCTGCAGACATACACACAGACAGACTATTGTATACATAATAAATAAATAAATAAATATTTGTAAAAAAAAGAACTTATAAATAATCACTTTTCTTCATGAGACAAGGTCTATCCTGGGTGACTCAGGTAGACATTGAACTCACAATGCCACTGTCTCAGCTTCCCAAATCCTGGAACTACCAGCCTGCGTTGCCATTCTCTAGAGATAACCCAGCTCCTGCGGCCTCTTTTCAGGGATGATAAGGGGAAAGCAACAGTAATACTGTTTGTAAGCTGAGATCCTCGAGTCTCTGAAGGAAGGAAAGCAACATACATCTCTTTCTTTTGCTATAGGAAAGCCCATAAGGCCCACATGAAGATATACGCTTGCATCGTTAATTTTGATGACTCTCAAGTCCTCAAAGCTTGACAAGTATCTGCTGATAAGAGCGGTGGCTCCCGAGGAGTTGTCGAAAGATCACATTGACATCTGAGATGGTTCTCTGAGCAGGTGGTGGCTGGGGCCTACAGCAGCTGACCTCTTTAAGCATAAGTAAACATCACTGTATGCCGAAGTCAGAGCTATCTAGTTCAAGGATAGTGGAAGCAAAATTCACTCAAGATTATTGTTTATGCAGTGCCACAAAGGTACCAGAACCAAGATTTCTGTTTATCGTCTAGTTCATGCTTTTGCTTCTAACACAAATGAACTTCATTACTGAGAGTTATTGAAAAGCTAGATGTTGCCTCATTTTCCTGAAGGACTTTGTGGAGAGAGAAAGGATGTTTAGGAGACAGCAGAAATAAACAGATGGTAAGCGGGGGGGGGGGGGGGATGGGGGGAGGTATTTTGGCCAAGCACAGTACAGTGGCTTAGGACCCAGTTGAGCACTGAGTTAGTAAAAAATAAGTTAACACAACCGAGGAAGAAAGAGCGGTTTACCTGGAAAAGAGAATCTTTGCACAGTGGACACTTCGCGTTATGATCTAGGCATCTCTCAAGACACTTCATGCAAAAGGTATGCCCACAAGTTGTTGTGACTGGCTCATAGAATAATCTGAAATTTAGCAAATGAAATAGAAGAAATTTTAATGAGATTTCAAAATAAAAGATAGGGGCATTCATGGTTAAGTGTTCACAGAACTCTTTATCCAAACCTGAGGGAGGGCACTCTGTGTGTCTTATCGCCAGCATTTTCCTTTTCATTCCTGAACTATATGTAGAAAGATGCAGAGCTTCATATTTAGGGCATAACCAAATTATTTTGTAACATTAGCCTTTTCCTGTCTGGTCTAAGAAAAATTCAGATTAGTGCTCAGAGTGTCTGAACAGATTCCATTATTAAGAAAGTATTTGGCCAACCTGTTTACCAGAGTATACTGTAAGCACACAAATACGTACGGAGAGATAGCCACATGCATACACACACATAGACCATGTATACCATATTACAATGGGGGAAAAACTCAATTCGTTTGCTAACCTTTAATTTTTCCTTCATTTAAGTGACATTTGGTGCCTGAAGGTTCTTACATCTGTAACAAACATGCGCCTGCCTCTTGTGTGGATAGATAATTTTCCTAGCAGTAGTAAGTAATATGCTAACGCATTTACTCCTATCAATAGACATGTAAAATATGTGCATATATCTACTTACATTCTTACAAATAAAAGTATGTTTATATGTACCATATTCCTAATAGATCTTATTGCTTTCAGAAGGGAGGATTTTTTGTTTTGTTTTTTGTTTTTTGAGACAGGGTTTCTCTGTAGCTTTGGAGCCTGTCCTGGAACTAACTCTTATAGACCAGACTGGCCTCGAACTCACAGAGATCTGCCTGCCTCTGTTTCCCTAGTGCTGGGATTAAAGGCGTGCACCACCAATACCCGGCAGGAGGATGTTTTTAAATCAATCTGGGGAAACTGGGGACCCTTAATAAAAAAGTATTCTACACATTCAGAGATGCATAGATTTATTTTGTGTAAAGAGAGGTTCATCTGAAGCAGGACCAAGAGTTAGGGGACAGCTGGTGGTGACTATTAACTGGGGCTCAGCCGGATGATGGTGGTACACACCTTTAATCCCTGCACTCAGAAGGCAGAGGAAGGCGGATCTCTGTGAGTTCGAGGCCAGCCTGGTCTATAGAACAAGTTCCAGGACAGAAAGAGCTGTTACACAGAGAAACCCTGTCTCAAAAAAAAAAATTAAATAAATAAATAAAGAAAGAAATGAAGAAGAAGAAGAGGAGGAGGAGGAGCAAGTGGCTTTTACATTGAGCAAGATGAGACAAATCTTGGCCAGCTTCTTTTGACTTCCCACGAGTGTTCAATTTAGAGCAAGAGGTTGTGAGCCTTGTGGTATATGGTATCACACATATTTAATTAGAGGTCAATAGAAGAGGTCAATGATTTGAGAAGGAGGAAGGAGACACAGGAGGAGTTGGAGGGGGAAAGGGAGAGCTGAAAATAATGTAAACACAGGACTCAGAAATGATAGTCTCAAAAAATCAATTAGAAAAGAACTGTAAACATTTGCTGCACCTCAATACATCCCAATGAGTTATTTTATTTGGTTGATTTGTTTGAGGAAAAACTTGGCAAGCATCTTTCTAAATGCAATAAGGATATGCAAAAGGCTGAGAGCCAAGACACATCTGAAGAACAAGGATGTGGGAGGGCTTGCTTTACCAAGCATCAGAACTTATTATAAAGCTACGATGGTTAAAACAGTATGTACCAGCACAAGGAAAAATAGATCCATGGAACAGAATAGAAAGCTCAGGAATAGAACCAGGCATGGATTCTTGACTTATGACAAATGTGACATTTGCAAACAGGGCCACAGGAGGGTTTGAAAGCACAAACAATCTGTATAAAGGCTAGAGCCCCTATCTGGACAGAGACATGAAAGTGGGCCATCTTTTATACCACACACAAAAATCAATTCCAGGTGATGTGAAAAAAAAATAAATCTGAAAAGAAAAACAACTTCCAGAACGTAAAATCGGAGAACATCTTGATGAAACAGAGATGGAAGTAGAGAAAACTCAAAGAAACACTAACTATAAGTGAGAAGATCACTAATTTCAACTGCACTAAGATTAAGAATTTTTAAGTTCATCTAAAAGCATAATTAAAAGGGCAAGGGGAGAGTGCTTGCCATGCCCAGGTAAGAAAAAGCTTGTATCTAAAATATACCTAGAACTTGTAAGAAAAACACACCCAAAGCAGTAGGGAAAACCAATAACCTAGTAGAAAACCAGGCAAACACTGGCACACGCAAAAGCGGTGGCCATCCATGATATTTCTAAACTAGAGCCAGCCCAGCTAAGTACCCATCTAGAATAGAACGAGGAGACTGTGGTACACTCACACAACGAGACGCCGTGTGCTAATGAAAATGAACAAACCACTTACATGTTGATACGGACTTTAAAAGAAGAAACCAGACTGAAGAAATATACTAAAATTCAATCTAAGTTTTACAATTTAGGACAAATCAGAGTATACCCTTTACAGCTGCAAATACGCATGGCGAACTTATAAGAAGGAACAAACTAGAACTCAAGAGTGTAGCTTGGAGGTTACAGTAGTTACTTTTATATTGCATGCCTTCCCAGTGCTGGGATTAAAGGTGCACACCACCACTACCCATTCTTCATTGTTTGTTTTTTTTTTTTTTAAGATAAGGTCTTGTTCTATAGCACCATTGGCCTAAGAGCACTGGCAAGCCTCTTGCCTCAGTTTCTTGCTCGCTGGGATTAGAAATATGTGCTGCCTCCCCTCGATTCCTCACCCTTGCTGTTTCTCAGGGGCGGGTTCTCACTCTGTAGCTCAGGCTGGCCTGTGACTCCTAATTCACCTGCTTCAAACTTCTGAGTATTGGTATTATAGGCATACTCATGATATCTGAATACTTTTAGATATTATTGATTATACATATGAGGATAATTGATAAATTCTATCTACTGCTAATATACAAAACTATTTTTTCTTGAGAGCTTGATGATTGAGACTACTGCTCTTTTAAGACCATAAATATATTTATCCTGCTGTATTTATGGTTGTGTGCAACACTATTTTTCATTAAAATTAACTTTATATATCAATAAGTGGCAATTATGATAAACTATTTTACTGCTGAGGAAATTAAAATGCAAGCAGACGAGATAACATGCCCAAGATTACAGAGTTAGCTGGTAGACAGAAAGCTTGGGATGTATAATCACATCTGACTCCACAACTAATCTTCCTCTTTCGGTCTACAAGACAGCTAGGACTACATGTGTCCTTATATTCAACTGCATTCCAGCCACTCAGCCGACATCTGCCCGCCCAAGTGCACTTCCACAAACGCTTTCCTCCTTCCCTTTCTGTCACTCTCCCTCCTCCCTCTGCTCTGCAGAGAGAGACACACAAAGCATCTTACCTACGAAGAGAGAGAGGTATATACTGGGACGTCTGTCTGTCCTTTTTTCACTTAAGATAAGGGTTTTGAAAACACTTCAGAGAGACAGCTTTAAATCAGAGCAGGGCTGGCTTGTCTCACAAGAAAGCATTTCACATTATCAGAGCGATGTGGTAAACAATAGTAAGAAAAAAATCCCTTCCCTTAGATGTCAGTCCAGATAAAACGTCTGGCTTATCTGGAAAGAGCTATCTTTCCCCACCAGTGACAGCCTTGCACTGTGTTCTTTTGCTGTCAGGTTACAGCAAAGAGAGAAAAAGAAGCAGGAGGGAAAGAGAAGGAAAGGAAAGGAAAACTACCTTAATACCCAGTGACTTAGGGAGCTATAACAAGATTATATATAAAACTGACCCTTTTGCTCATCGCCAGATGGCATGGTGGCTGGTCACTATGCCACCAGAGAACTAGTTCAGATAGCAAACAGTCTCATTTCATATCTCAGAATACAGAATTATCGCAAAGGTATTGTTTTACAGAAGCCCAGAGATGAGCCCCAATGGCTACAGTGATGCATGCCAGATAAACCTCAAGGGGAATTTCATGCCCCTAATGATTGCAGGGCAGGATTCTGAGATGTGGGGGTCATTGGGGCAGACTTCCCTTAATGGAGTCCTTCCAATTCAGCAGTGTTGACTTAAAGACAGAAAAGGGTTTCATTATGTACTCTCCAATTACTCTTCCACTTTTTAGAAAAATAGGGCCTCCTGTAGCCCAGCATGGCCTTGAACTCACTATGTAGCCAAAAAATCACCTTGAACTCTTCACCTTCCTACATCGACATCCCAAGTGCTGGGATTGCAGTGTGTGCTGGCTGCTACCCCTGGCTTCCAGTCACACTTTCCACCCTTTCCCTGTGAAACTTACAACCCAATCTATTTCCTCTCTCGAATCAAAATGTATAAATTCATGCTTTGTCTCCCTTTTCTCCACCAGGGCTTAGATTTCAGTCTAGAATCTTGAACAGGTAGTACAAATGTCTAATTCACACCCAAGCATCTTGAAACTACCTGTGATTTTAGACCCGTGATGGTTAATACCAATTGCCAACCTGATGGATCTAGATTCACAAAGAGAGAACCCTCCAGGACACTTGTGAGAGATTGTCTAGGTTAGTCTGAGGTGGAAAGACCCATCTGAACTGTGGGAAGTGCCATGCATGGCCTGGGCTGGGATCTTGACTGAAAAGGAGCCAGTGAGCTAAGCAATGACACTCCTTAGGGCCTGTTTCCTGTATATTGGGAACTCAATGTGAGCTAGAGGCAGGGCTCCTGATCTTACAACCACACTTTGCCCACCTGCTGTTAGGCCTGCCTCACCATGAGAGCACCAACCCGCCAAAGGAAAGCCAGAATAAATACTTCCTCCCTGAAATTGCTCTGGTCAAATATTTAGTCAGAGCAACGAGAAAAGTAGCCAAATACAAAGCCTCTCCTCCAAAGACACACCAGGGCCAAAACAAAACCCACCAACAATCGTGACAAAACTACCAATGGCTACAAGTGGGAAAAGGAACTTTTGAAGCCTAGAAAAACACAGGTGAGGGCATCCACACTAAAGAAATTCCGTCGGCATCTGATGTGGAACTTCCAGACAGAGCCTGTTGGAAGGGAAGCTGCATGTTTCTTCCCAACCGCTGAAGTGTTAAGAGCTTCTAATCAAAAAGTCCTCTAGGCTAGCCAGGTTCCTTACACCATAAGACAGCGAGAGTCTAGCTATAATTTAGTAGCCTACATAACAGCTAGCTACTCTGGGCAAAGACGGAACAAGGGGTCAGAAAGAGGGACACAGTGGCTTTTAAGCTTAGGGGGTGTGAACTAGACGGGGTGCTTATCCTCCGTGTGTTTATTTCTTAAACCAAATTCCTAACTCTTCTACAAAGTCCCTTGTGGTTAGGGACAAAGAAGATGAAAGAGGAAAAGAAAAGGAAGACGAACAAAAGAATTTCAACCTCAGGATTTTTATTCCACAGGGAAAACACAAACAGGATGAGTCTGTATGTTTGATTGTGGGTCGCCCGGGTTTTGGCAGGAGTGTTAAGGAGGGTTAAGCAGAACAAAGACCTGCTCTTTCTGAGGAAGCTAAATTAAATCTACTTCACAGTGCCTATCATGGGCTTTAGAGCCACTGATTCAGTAGGTACCGAGCCCCTTCTCGGCTTGAAAGCAGGTTTTTGCTGTCTCCTACCTTGGTTTAGCATGATGCACTTGCCACTCTGTTGTGAGGGGCGGGATGAAGCGGTGTAAAGGATCCACTTCTACTGTTCAGCACACTCTTGTCTACACCACCTAAGCGGACTCCTGACAGTGTGTTTGCAGCTTAGTTTGATGACTGGCTAAGACCTGTCTATGCTTATGAACAAATCTTGCTACAACAGATTTTTTTTGTGTATTATTATTTTACTATTATTGTTGTGATACTGATTATTAAATCCAGAACCTCATGAATGGTAGCCAAGTCCTCTCCCACTGAGCTACTCCCCTAGACCCAAGTATATTTTCTCTAAGAAAAGTCTGTGTTTTAGGTAATAGTTAATTCTTAATCAGATGATTAAGAAAAGTCATTCAGAATATAAACTCATATGACCAATAGGAGAGGAATAAGCTCGCAAAGGACAGGCAAACATTTGTTCAAGTGTCTCAGTTCTTTCTTAATACTTTTGGAGAAAGTCACCTCATTTGAGAATCTAAAGAATGCTATGTGCTTTCCTCTTAGAAATATGCACAACCACACACACACACACACACACACACACACACACACACACTTTTGCTTATTACTTCAATGAATTCATGGATCTATTTGAATATACACAAAGAGCTTCCTCGGAGGTCTATGGCTCTAACATGAAAGACCTCTGGGTAAGAAGAAAAAAACTGTTAATTTTTTGAGTACTCCCTGTATTCCAGACACTACTCTAGGCACTGAATAGTTTTTCTTAATCAGTCATCACAGCTCTGGAGTTCACTGCCCTGTTTTCTACTTTACTAAAGAAAAAAGAGTGGCAGAAAATGTCACTTGCTCTAGGACAGAGTCTGTAGGTGGGAAGAGCTAGGATCCCAACAGTGGCTTCAGAGCCCTTTCTCTCAGCTACTACACCACAGCTATGAAATGAAATAAACTATTACATTTCAAGGTGGTGAACAGACCACAATCACAGAATCTTTCTAGTTGTCCTTGAAGTGTGGCATATGGATAATCTGCTCTTTAGAGCCCTGAGGAAGTATAGATAACATACTAGTTGGAAGGAAAATGCTTGACCAAGAATCATATGTACTGTTCTTTAGACAGCATAAAATACACACCAATGTAGGCTTCTCTTTGGTTTCCAAAGAAAATGCTTATGGCATTGATATTAACCCTTAAGTCCTTAATGTAGTAGTTTAGATTCAGGGTCACAAGTTCAAATACCTCGAAGGCTCGAGCAATAATGTGAGACAGGCTGGGATAAGTTCGTGGGATCATGACCAGCTGGCAAGTGTATGCCCACTGTACAGTCATACATAACAACATCAGATCTAATGAGGACCAAATAAACATGCTCCACTTGGGGCCCATCAGTTTTTGACCTTTGTTGCTTTGCCACTCCCCAGATCTTTTGAAATCATGACTTAAGGATGTAAAGATCACCATTTGTAAGCTGGGGACACCAGCGGTCTCGTGACAATGTGATTTCCATCTCATCTGGGCCATGATTTTACATACTAACTAACTCAAGAGTTACTAGAGGGAAAGGCCCAGCCACCAAAGAGAAGGAACTAGCAAGCAGTTAAGTGATGACCCACGTCACATACCTCATACACAGTGAGCATTCAAGGTCAGTCGCATCAAGGGATGTAAGTGGAATACTGAGATCAGGTTTGGCCCCCTCATCAGCAGGGTGATCTGTGATTTAGAACACAGCAAGTCAGAGCTGCATCAACTTGGTTTTACAAACAAGTACTTCTGAGTGAAAAAAAAAAAGAAGTTTTCAAACTTCCCCCAGAGTTTAATTTTGTGGCTGCCTGAGCAATTGCCAGGCATTCCCTAAAGTGGACTTCCAGGGGGTGTTTGAGCAGTCTCCATAGACAGAAGGCCAAGGCTAGAGCTCCTGGCGAGCATTCAAATTCATTAGCAGCAGTGGCAACTCCATGGAGTGAGCCAGGTCTTCAAAGCTCACACTTAATCTTGGAAAGATAGGGAGCCTGCTTCTCAGAACACAACTAAGTGAGACATGACCACACCTTTCCCATCCTACATTCCCAGACCAGGGATGAGGGCAGGAAATGGTTGGCCTGGAAGAAAGTGACATGATGGAAAGCATGGGATGGTGTTACTTGATGCGGTACCTACCCCCGATTGTCTTGACTACGGATGCTAATTATCACTTTTCTGTGTGGCGGCTACCCCGCACACTCACATTCTGTGAGAAACCTCACAGCAACCCCTGGGATTTAACAGCTGGTGAGTGCCAGAGCTAGGTCACAAACTCAGAGCCAGAGGATCCCCGCCCCCCACAAAAAAAAAAACCGAGGGAAACTACATATGTCAGTGAGCCCAGTCATCTGCATTAAGCTCCTTTCTCCCTGGGTGGAATTAGTACCTTGTCTGGGGACTTTATTAGGCACGTCCAGGTCTTCTTGGTTTTCATCAACTTGGCAATGGTTCCTTTTCTTTTCCTTGCATTTGCCGGTCCTGATGGAGGCAGTATTGAGCTTCTCTTCTTCCTGATCTTTTCCATTGTCCTCCTGACTCCCCACCTTTACTTGAGCTGAGTTCTTCAGGCTGCTGCTTTCTCCCTGAGCTGCTGCTTCCTCCTGACTTGAACAGTGTGGAAGCTCTGGACTTTCCTAGATGGAGCAAAAGCCAGATATCAGAATCGACTAGAGACCAATATCGTCCTCCAATATTGTCCCCTTAGGGGACAAAAAGGAAACAACATAATCCTGCTCTTCACTCCTGACCTCTCAGTGGATACATAACTCAATGGAGGGCCAGTCATGGGGCTTACTGCTCACACCCAATCTATGTCAAAGGCTTGCCTTGCTTAAATAGAGTTAGGGGACTTCCCTAGGCACGGCCAAAAGGCACATGGGAGGAAAAGCTTCCTGGGCAGGGGAGAAAGGGACTGTAAGGGAAGGCACCACTCTTCCCTCCTATCCACATCACTCCCCGGTGGTCTGTGAGGAAAGCAAAGCATTCTGTGAGGGGTATCCTGTTACCGGATACTTCCTCTCACCCTTGCCATCATTCGTCGCCATTCTTTAAAGGACTTTAGGAAAGGCTTTGGGGCCAGCTCTGTACAGGCCTTCCAAAGCAGCCCATGTTCCAGGGCTGTATGCTAGTTTCATCAAAGGAGCAGGGGACAATCCATTCCTTTCCCTCAATTTTGGGTGAAAAGTCTGAAAAAGAGACATAATAGTTTGGCATAATAGCTGGTCTCTAGCCTTTTAGAGAATTTGGTCCACTAGGAAGGTATTGGGAAGCGGAACTAAAAGTAATTGCAAAGATGTGCTTATGCACAGTGCTCCGGAGAAGCTCTCTTCTGCAATCGAAATCAATATTTGACAGCAAAAGGCTCACTTTCCGTTGTTTCTCCTCTACCCTTGCCAGCAATCCTAGTGGACACAGGCGGGA
>NW_024545103.1:0-25180 GCF_018167655.1 Microtus oregoni
TTAACCTTGGTTAAGTAACAAAGGCATTTGTCTTGCCTTCTCTGGGTCATATTTCAGACCTTGGGAGACTGGAGCTGGACCCAGGAACCAACATTTTCATAAGTTCCTAGGTGACTTATTTGATAAAAAATACATGTATTTTGACTTTTTAATATGTGTATGTGTTTGAATCTGTGTGTGGGTATTTGCACATGAGTACTGACACCTCTGGGTGTCAGAGGTGTCCGCCATCGCTGGAGCTGGACTTACAGGTGATCGTGAGCCACCTTACATGTGTGTTGGGAATCGGACTTGGATCTTCATACAAAAACAGTATGTGCTCTTAATGACTAAGTGATTTCCTGTATCCCTGTCCCCCGCTCCTAGATGATATTGATGTGTGTTGATGCAACAACCTCTCCTTAGTGTGTCTAGGGACACCGCTCCAAGGCTTCCTCAATGGAGTTTTGCCTTGCAAGCTGTGCTCTCTCGTCCCCCATCCCTCCCCCTTCACCTTAGTCTAGCACCTGTAGAAACTTGAGTAGTGAAGTCTTCTGTTTTATGTCACAGCTTCTCTTTAGTTTCTTTTCACCATCAGTCCCGGGGGAGTCTCAGGAACATTCTCCCGATATCCTGAAGCTGTTGGCACCTCACCCTAGATTAAAGGAACACGTAGAGTCAATGGCTACTGAAGGCACCAGCCATAATCTACCAAAGTTGTCACAGGTAAAACTCAACTCACACCCAGCTCGCTCATGATGCTTCGTTTGGCTCTTTTGTGGGCACACGAGAAGTGAGCCCTACCTCTCCTACTTTGGTTCCTGAGTGAAAAAGAAAGATGTAGTCGATAATGGCTGTGTCCTTTGCTTAAAGCTACAACTGGGAATTTCAGGCATGCTCCAAAAGTTGATTTATTGGTTAATTTATTTGTAGTCTTGGTCAGATCTGGAAATAGAAAGATTTGATAGAAGTATAAAGAGATTGGCCCACTTCCCTTGGAACCCCGTAATTGGGGTGTGCTTATTGGTTTCAGCTTTGGGGCACATTCAAGCTGATGGCCTTTGAGCACCAGTGAGAGCTTTGTGCAAGGGTGACTCCATTTGGGGAGCAAATGGAGGGACTTTCTTGTTCTTGCACTATGCCTTCCACATAAGTAGGCTTCTCATGCACATTTCTAGCAAAGTAGAGGTGCGAGAGTTGACTTGAGAGTGAAGACAAGTGTTTGTAGTTTTCTTTGAAAACAAGGGAACCAAATGCCGAGGGATGGGGCATTAGGAGCTGGCCTTTCTAGCACAGGGTAAGTGGGCAGAAGTTGGGGCTCAAAAAAACAGACTTTAAGCAAGATTTAACATTGAATTGCTGGGCACCTTTGGGGAGCAGTTTCCATTTGTGCCTGAAGTTCCTTACTTGTATATAAGCCCTGGATGCTCACGTCTTCCTAGTTTTTGTGTCTGCTCTAGAGAAGGAATAAAACCCAAGGCGGCTGTTTTTTCTTGGTAAAGGCAGAACTTGGAATATCTCCTGAAATCAGAGAGTCCCTAGTGGTCATTAGTAGATGACTAACGCAGCTAACATGAGGACCCAGGGTCTGCAGTGGGGAATTCGATTTGCCACTCAGTCTAAAATGAAGGAAACAGAGCTTCTGGCTTTTCAATGTGAGCAGACTGGGGAGCAGCAAGTGTATTTTCACCCAAACATTGTTTTGCAATGCCTTGGGGTCTTATGTGGACAGTGCTCTGGGCTCATGGAAAGTCAAGACTGTAGTGTTATTTAATTTAGTACTTGAGAACCCCTGGGATGTAGGATGAGAAAAGCCACGTCCTCTCCTTTCCTCTCCACTTCTTTGTTTCTTCCCGCCTGTGTCCACTAGGATTGCTGGCAAGGGTAGAGGAGAAACAACGGAAAGTGAGCCTTTTGCTGTCAAATATTGATTTCGATTGCAGAAGAGAGCTTCTCCGGAGCACTGTGCATAAGCACATCTTTGCAATTACTTTTAGTTCCGCTTCCCAATACCTTCCTAGTGGACCAAATTCTCTAAAAGGCTAGAGACCAGCTATTATGCCAAACTATTATGTCTCTTTTTCAGACTTTTCACCCAAAATTGAGGGAAAGGAATGGATTGTCCCCTGCTCCTTTGATGAAACTAGCATACAGCCCTGGAACATGGGCTGCTTTGGAAGGCCTGTACAGAGCTGGCCCCAAAGCCTTTCCTAAAGTCCTTTAAAGAATGGCGACGAATGATGGCAAGGGTGAGAGGAAGTATCCGGTAACAGGATACCCCTCACAGAATGCTTTGCTTTCCTCACAGACCACCGGGGAGTGATGTGGATAGGAGGGAAGAGTGGTGCCTTCCCTTACAGTCCCTTTCTCCCCTGCCCAGGAAGCTTTTCCTCCCATGTGCCTTTTGGCCGTGCCTAGGGAAGTCCCCTAACTCTATTTAAGCAAGGCAAGCCTTTGACATAGATTGGGTGTGAGCAGTAAGCCCCATGACTGGCCCTCCATTGAGTTATGTATCCACTGAGAGGTCAGGAGTGAAGAGCAGGATTATGTTGTTTCCTTTTTGTCCCCTAAGGGGACAATATTGGAGGACGATATTGGTCTCTAGTCGATTCTGATATCTGGCTTTTGCTCCATCTAGGAAAGTCCAGAGCTTCCACACTGTTCAAGTCAGGAGGAAGCAGCAGCTCAGGGAGAAAGCAGCAGCCTGAAGAACTCAGCTCAAGTAAAGGTGGGGAGTCAGGAGGACAATGGAAAAGATCAGGAAGAAGAGAAGCTCAATACTGCCTCCATCAGGACCGGCAAATGCAAGGAAAAGAAAAGGAACCATTGCCAAGTTGATGAAAACCAAGAAGACCTGGACGTGCCTAATAAAGTCCCCAGACAAGGTACTAATTCCACCCAGGGAGAAAGGAGCTTAATGCAGATGACTGGGCTCACTGACATATGTAGTTTCCCTCGGTTTTTTTTTTGTGGGGGGCGGGGATCCTCTGGCTCTGAGTTTGTGACCTAGCTCTGGCACTCACCAGCTGTTAAATCCCAGGGGTTGCTGTGAGGTTTCTCACAGAATGTGAGTGTGCGGGGTAGCCGCCACACAGAAAAGTGATAATTAGCATCCGTAGTCAAGACAATCGGGGGTAGGTACCGCATCAAGTAACACCATCCCATGCTTTCCATCATGTCACTTTCTTCCAGGCCAACCATTTCCTGCCCTCATCCCTGGTCTGGGAATGTAGGATGGGAAAGGTGTGGTCATGTCTCACTTAGTTGTGTTCTGAGAAGCAGGCTCCCTATCTTTCCAAGATTAAGTGTGAGCTTTGAAGACCTGGCTCACTCCATGGAGTTGCCACTGCTGCTAATGAATTTGAATGCTCGCCAGGAGCTCTAGCCTTGGCCTTCTGTCTATGGAGACTGCTCAAACACCCCCTGGAAGTCCACTTTAGGGAATGCCTGGCAATTGCTCAGGCAGCCACAAAATTAAACTCTGGGGGAAGTTTGAAAACTTCTTTTTTTTTTTCACTCAGAAGTACTTGTTTGTAAAACCAAGTTGATGCAGCTCTGACTTGCTGTGTTCTAAATCACAGATCACCCTGCTGATGAGGGGGCCAAACCTGATCTCAGTATTCCACTTACATCCCTTGATGCGACTGACCTTGAATGCTCACTGTGTATGAGGTATGTGACGTGGGTCATCACTTAACTGCTTGCTAGTTCCTTCTCTTTGGTGGCTGGGCCTTTCCCTCTAGTAACTCTTGAGTTAGTTAGTATGTAAAATCATGGCCCAGATGAGATGGAAATCACATTGTCACGAGACCGCTGGTGTCCCCAGCTTACAAATGGTGATCTTTACATCCTTAAGTCATGATTTCAAAAGATCTGGGGAGTGGCAAAGCAACAAAGGTCAAAAACTGATGGGCCCCAAGTGGAGCATGTTTATTTGGTCCTCATTAGATCTGATGTTGTTATGTATGACTGTACAGTGGGCATACACTTGCCAGCTGGTCATGATCCCACGAACTTATCCCAGCCTGTCTCACATTATTGCTCGAGCCTTCGAGGTATTTGAACTTGTGACCCTGAATCTAAACTACTACATTAAGGACTTAAGGGTTAATATCAATGCCATAAGCATTTTCTTTGGAAACCAAAGAGAAGCCTACATTGGTGTGTATTTTATGCTGTCTAAAGAACAGTACATATGATTCTTGGTCAAGCATTTTCCTTCCAACTAGTATGTTATCTATACTTCCTCAGGGCTCTAAAGAGCAGATTATCCATATGCCACACTTCAAGGACAACTAGAAAGATTCTGTGATTGTGGTCTGTTCACCACCTTGAAATGTAATAGTTTATTTCATTTCATAGCTGTGGTGTAGTAGCTGAGAGAAAGGGCTCTGAAGCCACTGTTGGGATCCTAGCTCTTCCCACCTACAGACTCTGTCCTAGAGCAAGTGACATTTTCTGCCACTCTTTTTTCTTTAGTAAAGTAGAAAACAGGGCAGTGAACTCCAGAGCTGTGATGACTGATTAAGAAAAACTATTCAGTGCCTAGAGTAGTGTCTGGAATACAGGGAGTACTCAAAAAATTAACAGTTTTTTTCTTCTTACCCAGAGGTCTTTCATGTTAGAGCCATAGACCTCCGAGGAAGCTCTTTGTGTATATTCAAATAGATCCATGAATTCATTGAAGTAATAAGCAAAAGTGTGTGTGTGTGTGTGTGTGTGTGTGTGTGTGTGTGTGGTTGTGCATATTTCTAAGAGGAAAGCACATAGCATTCTTTAGATTCTCAAATGAGGTGACTTTCTCCAAAAGTATTAAGAAAGAACTGAGACACTTGAACAAATGTTTGCCTGTCCTTTGCGAGCTTATTCCTCTCCTATTGGTCATATGAGTTTATATTCTGAATGACTTTTCTTAATCATCTGATTAAGAATTAACTATTACCTAAAACACAGACTTTTCTTAGAGAAAATATACTTGGGTCTAGGGGAGTAGCTCAGTGGGAGAGGACTTGGCTACCATTCATGAGGTTCTGGATTTAATAATCAGTATCACAACAATAATAGTAAAATAATAATACACAAAAAAAATCTGTTGTAGCAAGATTTGTTCATAAGCATAGACAGGTCTTAGCCAGTCATCAAACTAAGCTGCAAACACACTGTCAGGAGTCCGCTTAGGTGGTGTAGACAAGAGTGTGCTGAACAGTAGAAGTGGATCCTTTACACCGCTTCATCCCGCCCCTCACAACAGAGTGGCAAGTGCATCATGCTAAACCAAGGTAGGAGACAGCAAAAACCTGCTTTCAAGCCGAGAAGGGGCTCGGTACCTACTGAATCAGTGGCTCTAAAGCCCATGATAGGCACTGTGAAGTAGATTTAATTTAGCTTCCTCAGAAAGAGCAGGTCTTTGTTCTGCTTAACCCTCCTTAACACTCCTGCCAAAACCCGGGCGACCCACAATCAAACATACAGACTCATCCTGTTTGTGTTTTCCCTGTGGAATAAAAATCCTGAGGTTGAAATTCTTTTGTTCGTCTTCCTTTTCTTTTCCTCTTTCATCTTCTTTGTCCCTAACCACAAGGGACTTTGTAGAAGAGTTAGGAATTTGGTTTAAGAAATAAACACACGGAGGATAAGCACCCCGTCTAGTTCACACCCCCTAAGCTTAAAAGCCACTGTGTCCCTCTTTCTGACCCCTTGTTCCGTCTTTGCCCAGAGTAGCTAGCTGTTATGTAGGCTACTAAATTATAGCTAGACTCTCGCTGTCTTATGGTGTAAGGAACCTGGCTAGCCTAGAGGACTTTTTGATTAGAAGCTCTTAACACTTCAGCGGTTGGGAAGAAACATGCAGCTTCCCTTCCAACAGGCTCTGTCTGGAAGTTCCACATCAGATGCCGACGGAATTTCTTTAGTGTGGATGCCCTCACCTGTGTTTTTCTAGGCTTCAAAAGTTCCTTTTCCCACTTGTAGCCATTGGTAGTTTTGTCACGATTGTTGGTGGGTTTTGTTTTGGCCCTGGTGTGTCTTTGGAGGAGAGGCTTTGTATTTGGCTACTTTTCTCGTTGCTCTGACTAAATATTTGACCAGAGCAATTTCAGGGAGGAAGTATTTATTCTGGCTTTCCTTTGGCGGGTTGGTGCTCTCATGGTGAGGCAGGCCTAACAGCAGGTGGGCAAAGTGTGGTTGTAAGATCAGGAGCCCTGCCTCTAGCTCACATTGAGTTCCCAATATACAGGAAACAGGCCCTAAGGAGTGTCATTGCTTAGCTCACTGGCTCCTTTTCAGTCAAGATCCCAGCCCAGGCCATGCATGGCACTTCCCACAGTTCAGATGGGTCTTTCCACCTCAGACTAACCTAGACAATCTCTCACAAGTGTCCTGGAGGGTTCTCTCTTTGTGAATCTAGATCCATCAGGTTGGCAATTGGTATTAACCATCACGGGTCTAAAATCACAGGTAGTTTCAAGATGCTTGGGTGTGAATTAGACATTTGTACTACCTGTTCAAGATTCTAGACTGAAATCTAAGCCCTGGTGGAGAAAAGGGAGACAAAGCATGAATTTATACATTTTGATTCGAGAGAGGAAATAGATTGGGTTGTAAGTTTCACAGGGAAAGGGTGGAAAGTGTGACTGGAAGCCAGGGGTAGCAGCCAGCACACACTGCAATCCCAGCACTTGGGATGTCGATGTAGGAAGGTGAAGAGTTCAAGGTGATTTTTTGGCTACATAGTGAGTTCAAGGCCATGCTGGGCTACAGGAGGCCCTATTTTTCTAAAAAGTGGAAGAGTAATTGGAGAGTACATAATGAAACCCTTTTCTGTCTTTAAGTCAACACTGCTGAATTGGAAGGACTCCATTAAGGGAAGTCTGCCCCAATGACCCCCACATCTCAGAATCCTGCCCTGCAATCATTAGGGGCATGAAATTCCCCTTGAGGTTTATCTGGCATGCATCACTGTAGCCATTGGGGCTCATCTCTGGGCTTCTGTAAAACAATACCTTTGCGATAATTCTGTATTCTGAGATATGAAATGAGACTGTTTGCTATCTGAACTAGTTCTCTGGTGGCATAGTGACCAGCCACCATGCCATCTGGCGATGAGCAAAAGGGTCAGTTTTATATATAATCTTGTTATAGCTCCCTAAGTCACTGGGTATTAAGGTAGTTTTCCTTTCCTTTCCTTCTCTTTCCCTCCTGCTTCTTTTTCTCTCTTTGCTGTAACCTGACAGCAAAAGAACACAGTGCAAGGCTGTCACTGGTGGGGAAAGATAGCTCTTTCCAGATAAGCCAGACGTTTTATCTGGACTGACATCTAAGGGAAGGGATTTTTTTCTTACTATTGTTTACCACATCGCTCTGATAATGTGAAATGCTTTCTTGTGAGACAAGCCAGCCCTGCTCTGATTTAAAGCTGTCTCTCTGAAGTGTTTTCAAAACCCTTATCTTAAGTGAAAAAAGGACAGACAGACGTCCCAGTATATACCTCTCTCTCTTCGTAGGTAAGATGCTTTGTGTGTCTCTCTCTGCAGAGCAGAGGGAGGAGGGAGAGTGACAGAAAGGGAAGGAGGAAAGCGTTTGTGGAAGTGCACTTGGGCGGGCAGATGTCGGCTGAGTGGCTGGAATGCAGTTGAATATAAGGACACATGTAGTCCTAGCTGTCTTGTAGACCGAAAGAGGAAGATTAGTTGTGGAGTCAGATGTGATTATACATCCCAAGCTTTCTGTCTACCAGCTAACTCTGTAATCTTGGGCATGTTATCTCGTCTGCTTGCATTTTAATTTCCTCAGCAGTAAAATAGTTTATCATAATTGCCACTTATTGATATATAAAGTTAATTTTAATGAAAAATAGTGTTGCACACAACCATAAATACAGCAGGATAAATATATTTATGGTCTTAAAAGAGCAGTAGTCTCAATCATCAAGCTCTCAAGAAAAAATAGTTTTGTATATTAGCAGTAGATAGAATTTATCAATTATCCTCATATGTATAATCAATAATATCTAAAAGTATTCAGATATCATGAGTATGCCTATAATACCAATACTCAGAAGTTTGAAGCAGGTGAATTAGGAGTCACAGGCCAGCCTGAGCTACAGAGTGAGAACCCGCCCCTGAGAAACAGCAAGGGTGAGGAATCGAGGGGAGGCAGCACATATTTCTAATCCCAGCGAGCAAGAAACTGAGGCAAGAGGCTTGCCAGTGCTCTTAGGCCAATGGTGCTATAGAACAAGACCTTATCTTAAAAAAAAAAAAAACAAACAATGAAGAATGGGTAGTGGTGGTGTGCACCTTTAATCCCAGCACTGGGAAGGCATGCAATATAAAAGTAACTACTGTAACCTCCAAGCTACACTCTTGAGTTCTAGTTTGTTCCTTCTTATAAGTTCGCCATGCGTATTTGCAGCTGTAAAGGGTATACTCTGATTTGTCCTAAATTGTAAAACTTAGATTGAATTTTAGTATATTTCTTCAGTCTGGTTTCTTCTTTTAAAGTCCGTATCAACATGTAAGTGGTTTGTTCATTTTCATTAGCACACGGCGTCTCGTTGTGTGAGTGTACCACAGTCTCCTCGTTCTATTCTAGATGGGTACTTAGCTGGGCTGGCTCTAGTTTAGAAATATCATGGATGGCCACCGCTTTTGCGTGTGCCAGTGTTTGCCTGGTTTTCTACTAGGTTATTGGTTTTCCCTACTGCTTTGGGTGTGTTTTTCTTACAAGTTCTAGGTATATTTTAGATACAAGCTTTTTCTTACCTGGGCATGGCAAGCACTCTCCCCTTGCCCTTTTAATTATGCTTTTAGATGAACTTAAAAATTCTTAATCTTAGTGCAGTTGAAATTAGTGATCTTCTCACTTATAGTTAGTGTTTCTTTGAGTTTTCTCTACTTCCATCTCTGTTTCATCAAGATGTTCTCCGATTTTACGTTCTGGAAGTTGTTTTTCTTTTCAGATTTATTTTTTTTTCACATCACCTGGAATTGATTTTTGTGTGTGGTATAAAAGATGGCCCACTTTCATGTCTCTGTCCAGATAGGGGCTCTAGCCTTTATACAGATTGTTTGTGCTTTCAAACCCTCCTGTGGCCCTGTTTGCAAATGTCACATTTGTCATAAGTCAAGAATCCATGCCTGGTTCTATTCCTGAGCTTTCTATTCTGTTCCATGGATCTATTTTTCCTTGTGCTGGTACATACTGTTTTAACCATCGTAGCTTTATAATAAGTTCTGATGCTTGGTAAAGCAAGCCCTCCCACATCCTTGTTCTTCAGATGTGTCTTGGCTCTCAGCCTTTTGCATATCCTTATTGCATTTAGAAAGATGCTTGCCAAGTTTTTCCTCAAACAAATCAACCAAATAAAATAACTCATTGGGATGTATTGAGGTGCAGCAAATGTTTACAGTTCTTTTCTAATTGATTTTTTGAGACTATCATTTCTGAGTCCTGTGTTTACATTATTTTCAGCTCTCCCTTTCCCCCTCCAACTCCTCCTGTGTCTCCTTCCTCCTTCTCAAATCATTGACCTCTTCTATTGACCTCTAATTAAATATGTGTGATACCATATACCACAAGGCTCACAACCTCTTGCTCTAAATTGAACACTCGTGGGAAGTCAAAAGAAGCTGGCCAAGATTTGTCTCATCTTGCTCAATGTAAAAGCCACTTGCTCCTCCTCCTCCTCTTCTTCTTCTTCATTTCTTTCTTTATTTATTTATTTAATTTTTTTTTTTGAGACAGGGTTTCTCTGTGTAACAGCTCTTTCTGTCCTGGAACTTGTTCTATAGACCAGGCTGGCCTCGAACTCACAGAGATCCGCCTTCCTCTGCCTTCTGAGTGCAGGGATTAAAGGTGTGTACCACCATCATCCGGCTGAGCCCCAGTTAATAGTCACCACCAGCTGTCCCCTAACTCTTGGTCCTGCTTCAGATGAACCTCTCTTTACACAAAATAAATCTATGCATCTCTGAATGTGTAGAATACTTTTTTATTAAGGGTCCCCAGTTTCCCCAGATTGATTTAAAAACATCCTCCTGCCGGGTATTGGTGGTGCACGCCTTTAATCCCAGCACTAGGGAAACAGAGGCAGGCAGATCTCTGTGAGTTCGAGGCCAGTCTGGTCTATAAGAGTTAGTTCCAGGACAGGCTCCAAAGCTACAGAGAAACCCTGTCTCAAAAAACAAAAAACAAAACAAAAAATCCTCCCTTCTGAAAGCAATAAGATCTATTAGGAATATGGTACATATAAACATACTTTTATTTGTAAGAATGTAAGTAGATATATGCACATATTTTACATGTCTATTGATAGGAGTAAATGCGTTAGCATATTACTTACTACTGCTAGGAAAATTATCTATCCACACAAGAGGCAGGCGCATGTTTGTTACAGATGTAAGAACCTTCAGGCACCAAATGTCACTTAAATGAAGGAAAAATTAAAGGTTAGCAAACGAATTGAGTTTTTCCCCCATTGTAATATGGTATACATGGTCTATGTGTGTGTATGCATGTGGCTATCTCTCCGTACGTATTTGTGTGCTTACAGTATACTCTGGTAAACAGGTTGGCCAAATACTTTCTTAATAATGGAATCTGTTCAGACACTCTGAGCACTAATCTGAATTTTTCTTAGACCAGACAGGAAAAGGCTAATGTTACAAAATAATTTGGTTATGCCCTAAATATGAAGCTCTGCATCTTTCTACATATAGTTCAGGAATGAAAAGGAAAATGCTGGCGATAAGACACACAGAGTGCCCTCCCTCAGGTTTGGATAAAGAGTTCTGTGAACACTTAACCATGAATGCCCCTATCTTTTATTTTGAAATCTCATTAAAATTTCTTCTATTTCATTTGCTAAATTTCAGATTATTCTATGAGCCAGTCACAACAACTTGTGGGCATACCTTTTGCATGAAGTGTCTTGAGAGATGCCTAGATCATAACGCGAAGTGTCCACTGTGCAAAGATTCTCTTTTCCAGGTAAACCGCTCTTTCTTCCTCGGTTGTGTTAACTTATTTTTTACTAACTCAGTGCTCAACTGGGTCCTAAGCCACTGTACTGTGCTTGGCCAAAATACCTCCCCCCATCCCCCCCCCCCCCCGCTTACCATCTGTTTATTTCTGCTGTCTCCTAAACATCCTTTCTCTCTCCACAAAGTCCTTCAGGAAAATGAGGCAACATCTAGCTTTTCAATAACTCTCAGTAATGAAGTTCATTTGTGTTAGAAGCAAAAGCATGAACTAGACGATAAACAGAAATCTTGGTTCTGGTACCTTTGTGGCACTGCATAAACAATAATCTTGAGTGAATTTTGCTTCCACTATCCTTGAACTAGATAGCTCTGACTTCGGCATACAGTGATGTTTACTTATGCTTAAAGAGGTCAGCTGCTGTAGGCCCCAGCCACCACCTGCTCAGAGAACCATCTCAGATGTCAATGTGATCTTTCGACAACTCCTCGGGAGCCACCGCTCTTATCAGCAGATACTTGTCAAGCTTTGAGGACTTGAGAGTCATCAAAATTAACGATGCAAGCGTATATCTTCATGTGGGCCTTATGGGCTTTCCTATAGCAAAAGAAAGAGATGTATGTTGCTTTCCTTCCTTCAGAGACTCGAGGATCTCAGCTTACAAACAGTATTACTGTTGCTTTCCCCTTATCATCCCTGAAAAGAGGCCGCAGGAGCTGGGTTATCTCTAGAGAATGGCAACGCAGGCTGGTAGTTCCAGGATTTGGGAAGCTGAGACAGTGGCATTGTGAGTTCAATGTCTACCTGAGTCACCCAGGATAGACCTTGTCTCATGAAGAAAAGTGATTATTTATAAGTTCTTTTTTTTACAAATATTTATTTATTTATTTATTATGTATACAATAGTCTGTCTGTGTGTATGTCTGCAGGCCAGAAGAGGGCACCAGATCTCAGTTCAGATGGTTGTGAGCCACCATGTGGTTGCTGGGAATTGAACTCAGGACCTTTGGAAGAGCAGGCAATGCTCTTTACCACTGAGCCATTTCTCCAAACCCCCCTATTTATAGGTTCTTATAGGCCCACAGAAGTGCATGCTGAGCCTCTCTTACCTCTGACATTGACAAAAAGGAGCTAGAGCGAAGCCATCGTCCAGGGTAGCCTTGAGAAGGAGAATGGGAAACCGCTAATGGAATAGCTTCACTTAGATAAAGACGTGGGATTCACAACCTGATTGTAGATAAGATTCTCATGGTTCTTCTATTTAAATGAGATATCCATGCTGAGTTAGTTAACACCATAAAGTTCACACCAACAGAAGGAGAAACATCTACCATATGCTCAGCCTCTAGAGAAAAGCGCTGTTACCATTTTAGGGTGTCCGCTTCCTGGAGTTTTGTTTTAGCATCAGCAGAGGAATCACTTTCCCACGTAGACTGCCTACCTCTTGAGGCACTGCTTTCCCCTAAAACCTGGGACTGGACATTATGGATTTTTGCCTGTTGCCATGCAATGGCCGTACTTGATAAGGCATCCAGAAGGCAGAAGCCGTGGGATCTCAGACTCAGAGGCTCGAAGATATTCTCATCTAGCTCTGTATTCATCCAGGGGCATACTTCCACCACTTAACAGAGTGATACATATTCCAGCCATGTTAGTTGTTGAGTAGAGACTCCTGGGGAAGAAACAAAATTAATTGTCTGAAGCCAGCAATTTGGTACTTAGGAGCTCCCTCTGCTGAGTCCCACCACAATCAATTCTCTGCAGATATTAATTTTTTATTTATTATTATTTGAGAATTTCACGAGTGCTGTATTTACTTCCTTTTTCCCTCTCTCCTTCCATCCAATCCTGCCTATGACCCCCCCACTCCCTCTCAATTTTGTGACCTCATATTCTTTAACTAGTGTTTCATATATGTGTGCATATAAATATATAACTACGACTTTCCGAGTCCAGTTAGTGTTGCTCATACGCATGTGCTCTTGGGGCTGATCACTGATATTAAATGACCAATTAACGGCTTTCTCCCTGGGGAAGATGGATCCTTCCCCTCCCAGCAGCCTTTAGTGGCCTGGAGCTCCTCATCTAGGAATAGCTTCATGGGATTTCCTCATTACACAAATAATAGGTTTTCTGGGGATGTCATTTGTTCAAGCCTTGTTTAGAGAATTGTATTTTTGTTCAGATTTTATGGGTACAACTTTCCAGGCATATAGAGAAGGAAGCACACATCCTGGTCCTCTGGCTCTTACCGCCTTTCTGCCCCCTCTTCTGTGATGTCCTGAGTCTTACATGTAGGGATTGTGTTGTAGTTGTTCAATTGGGGATGAGCAGCCCACAGTGGATTGTTATCTACATTTTGACCAGTTGTGACTTTCTGTACTAGTCTTTGTCTGCTACAAAAAGAAGCTTCTTCGGTGAGGGGTGAGAGCTGCACGTCCCTGAAGGATAAGTATTTAGAATACAATTACAAATAGATTGTATTGCTTTAGGAAAGTTGAAATAATAAGTTCTCCTCTAAGGTTTTACTGTTCTATTAGAAGATATTTTACCATTCAATGTTTGGGCCATATTATTAATACATACTGCACTTAGATCTCTGGGTATGCATATGGTAGGGACATTCTAACCTAAGTCTGATTCTGAGTTTCAGTGATACCTAAGATGGTGACATAAACTGGCAATGAGACAACCACCTGTATTTGGCCATTAGTTTTTGTGTGGTTTCTATTTTAACTAAAGTTAAGACATGGAGACTTGGCAATATCTAGGAGCCAGGGATTCGATTGGAGTGGAGGTGGGCAAGGCAACAAAGGGTACATGAACACAGCTGTCTGATTCTCTGGACCCTTTGTGTTTCAGCACTTCCAAGATAGAGTTCGTAAACACAAAAATACAGTTCAGACATGAACCTCTCAAATCCAAAGCTTTATGACATCTGTGAAATTTTTCAAAAGCTTAATGCAACATTTTTTGTTAAAATATTTTTTAATTATAAATGTTCAATTGAATTTTTTTAGGAAAATCATAACTCTAACATCCAAAAGATACATATATTGTGGCTGGATTAGCTTCCAAATCCAAATTACAACACATGCATGATTTGACTACTGTCTGGTCTCCATCAGACTACATCTGGGCTACACTTGATTGTCTGTGTTTTTTTTTTTTCGTGTGGACTGTATATTATCTCATTACTTTGATCCATTTCTAGGGCTTTCAATCAAGAAAGTACAGCAAGAACATAATAATGGAAGAACTAATAGCTAAATTCCTGCCAGAAGAACTCAGGGAACGAAAGCGCCTTCATGAAGAGGAAATGGAAGAACTTTCTAAGTATGTTTAATGCATGTTTCTGGCTTCCGTTTCATGTGTGTCCACTCACAAAAACTGACACATTTCCTAGCAACTTCTGGTTCAATGATGCCATGTCGTTACTAGCTTGACATGGCCATGAGGAGAATATTTGCATCATGGAAGTCAACAAATGCTACAAATTGTCCTCCCCCCCCCCGCATCCCTCTCAGAAGCAGTTGTTAAACATTTACCAGTATGTCTCCTAAGAAGCTCAGCGGCAAAGCACAGAGGCACCTGATGCGTCTCAGCACTAGGAAGTACGTGCTATGGGCTGGACTGAGTTAACGGGCAGCTTAATCAGCAGACCTCATGAGACAGCTAGGAGATGCCTTCAAGTCCTTAAGCGGGTGATGGCTGGGTAAACAGTGGTGTGAAGCCACA
The DNA here is from genome assembly GCF_018167655.1 of Microtus oregoni. Taxonomy (NCBI): domain Eukaryota; kingdom Metazoa; phylum Chordata; class Mammalia; order Rodentia; family Cricetidae; genus Microtus; species Microtus oregoni. The sequence goes on from NW_024545103.1 coordinate 14,698, forward strand.
CCTGGGGTTAAGGCCCAGTTCTATCAGGGAGTGTGTTTCGTGGTCGTGGACATGCCATTCAACCTTTCTGGGATTCAGTTCCCTTGCCAGTGACTTGAAGCTGATAGCTCTTGTATTGTAGGCTTATTCTGAAGACCCGAATGAGTTGCTGCACAGCAAGCACTTATTAAGGCAATAGTGCCTATACTCGCTGTGTATTTTCTCTGCTGCACAGTATGAGAGGGGAAGGCTCGGAATGGAGACATAATTGGATCTTCCGGGGCTCTGAGTGCCATGCACTTAGCAAAAAAGCAGGAAATAACAGCTAAGTCCTGCACCTCTGGCTGCTGCCCTCTACCCGGCCCTCCCTAAGAGTTCTGACAGCGTTCTGCTGGAAAACAGCTTCCTGAGGGAAAAATCACGGCTGTTTTTATGCCCTCTGGGAAGAGATCACTTTCGAACTGGGCGTCCCATTTGTCTGGATGTGCCTTCACTTCACATGTTTTTCTCAGAGACTAAATTTTTTTTTATATTGAAACCACTCTGCACAGTTTTATCTCATTTCTGATCCTTCACTTAGTCTTTAACCCAGTGGTTCTCAACCTTCCTAACGCTGTGACCTTCTAATACAGTTCCTCATAACATGGGAGTCCCAACCATAAAAATATTTTCGTTGCTACTTCATAACTGCAATTTTGCTGCTGTTATAAATCATAATGCAAATACCTGCTATGCAGAGTATCTGATATGCAACCACTGTGAAAGGGCTATTTGACCCCCAAAGGGGTCATGACCCACAGGTTGAGAATGGTTGTTTTAACCTCTCTGAGTCCTTTTCTCAACTATCATGCAAAGTTGTCCTAATAAATAGTGGTACATACTGAGGGGCTTTCTGTTTAAAGGCATCTCAGACTGGACCCCTTTTAGGATTTATACAGATGGTCTTACATTTCTTGGCCCCTTTAGATGTAGTGTCCCTGCACCAGTTTTACTGGATGCTTCAGGGGACTAGGATCTATGAAGAGCTGTCCCAGTTGGGGATTCCCCATAGAGCCATGTGTCTGAATTTTCAAGGATATTTATTGAAAGGCAGATTCCTGCATCGCAATTCCAGAGGGAATGCATCAGTATCTCTGAAGGTGTAATGGTCCAGTCATCTAGACTTAAGGGTCCCCAATTATTCTTATGTCCATGAGCATTTGAGCATCACTGGGCTACATTTGTCTTGGCGGTCTCTTGCTGGCTACTCCTCCTAGCTGGGTCTGCTCTCAATGGTCTCTGAGAGACGTGGCAAACTTGAGATGCTTGTAAGGACTTTGCGGTACTGCCCATCTGCAAAGCTGGGTGCATTTATAACATCAGTGCTCTTCTTCATATCTCAAACAAAATGCCTGAAGTGGTCCAAATGAGAGAGAGGGAGGGAGAAAGGGAGGGAAGAAAGGTAGGAGCAGCATAGTACTATGGTATTAGTATTATAATACATCATTATGTATTATATTATGTATTAGTATACTGTATTACTGTATTAGTATTATAATACAGTATTATGGTAATCGAGATCTAATCAACAAACTTAGAATGTGTGCAATGCCAGCTTAGGCTTTCAGACTTGGATCATGGAAATTGCCTTACAGAATCAAGTGCACTTCAATGTTTCCCTATCCGCCATTAAACTTTGATGACTCCTTGTCTTACTCCAAGGAAACATACTGTGACATTGACCAACCTGTCGGTTCTCTGCTCCATTGGTTTAAGATCCATTTCATCTTCTCTTCCCGACAGCTTAACTAAGAATGTGCCTATTTTCGTTTGCACCATGGCCTATCCCACTGTCCCTTGTCCCCTGCATATCTTTGAGCCTTGTTATCGCCTGATGATTCGGAGATGTATTGAGACAGGCACAAAACAGTTTGGCATGTGCCTTGGAGATCCTGTCAGAGGGTAAGTGAGGAGACCTAGGGAACAGGGAAGTTAGGTATAAGGGTGATGGAGGAAGGTCATTGGTTAAATAAATAGAAACTGCTTGGCCCTCATTGGTTAGAAGATAGGTGGGAGGAGTAAACAGAACAGAACGCTGGGAGGAAGAGGAAGTGAGCTCAGACTCCAGAGCTCTCCTCTCGGGAGCAGACGCCTCAGAGAGACGCCATGCTCCCAGCTCCCAGGCAGACGCACCCGATGAAGCTCCGACCCAGGATGGACATAGGCTAGAATCTTCCCAGTAAGCGCACCTAGGGGCGCTACACAGATGATTAGAAATGGGCTAAATTAATATGTGAGAATTAGCCTAGAAGAGGCTAGATAGAAATGGGCCAAGCAGTGATTAAATGAATACAGTTTGTGTGTTGTTATTTTGGGCATAAGCTAGCCAGGCAGCCGGGGTGCTGGGGACACAGCCCCACCACCCTTATTTCAACATAAGGGGATTTCTCTTTTACTTCGGAGGGCTTCGTGTGGTGGGATCAACCAAGTTCGTGAGGTTAGCCAGCTCAGAGCACCCAAACATCTGTGAGGATCACGTTCCCTCTGATACCTACTTTATAGTATGAGTTCTATTTTAAGTAACCCTAGAGGTAATCTTTCATTAAGCAGGTTCCATACATTGCAAAACTTGTCTTGTAGGCTAGGGCTGTAGCTCAGCTTGCCTGTCAGTCACAAAGCCTGGGAATCGATCCTCCGCAGTACATAAACCTGGAGTGCTGCACACCCACAATCCCAATAGTAGTGAGTTGGAGACAAGATAAAACAAAGTTTAAGGTCACCCATGACTACATGCGAAGTCCAGGGACAGCCCACAATACATGAGAGCCTGTCTCAAAAACAAGTGAAACCCAGAAACACACAAACAAAATTGTTTTGTAAAGAGTGTTAGCCCTAGAGCTAAGTTACCCACTTTAATATTTGAGTGCTGGCCTTGGAGTTACCTTTGATGTTGGGAAAATCATTTAGCCTTTCTGTCTCCAGTTTCTTTGTATGTTAAGTGGGCATGATGGTATGCCTACCTAGCTGGTCTTGCTTATTGGGAGAGCTGATGGGCTCCAAGCATTACACAAGGTTCCTATCCAAATAAGTCCATTGGGGATACTGTAATATAATGTTGTGTAGCAAGTAATTTATAAGCAATAGGGTTTTTTTGAGCCAGGGTTTCATACTGTAACCTAAGGTGACCTGGAACTCACTGTATAGCCCAGACTTGCCTCAAACTCATGGCAATTCTGCTTCAGCCTCCCCTACATTAGGATTCCAGGTGTGAGCCACCACAGGCAATAGACATTTATGCCTACAGTTATCAAGGCTGTGATGCCTACAGCCAATGTGCCAGCATCTGATAACAGTAATGTTTTCTTTTTCTGAATCCAGAGTCTAGGTAGGTGTCTTAGTTAGGGTTTCTGTTGCTGTGCAGAGACACCATGACCATGGCAACCCTTCTAAAGGAAAACATTTAACTGGGGTGGCTCACTTACAGTTCAGAGGTTCAGTCCGTTATGGTCATGAAAGAACATGACAGCAAACAGGCAGACCTCTTGGTCAGAAGGCAATAGGAAGTGGACTCAGACACTGGGTAATATCCTCAGCATAGGAGACCTCAAAGCCCACCTCCACATTGCCACACTTCCTTCACCAAGGCCATACCTACTCCAACAAAGCCACACTTCCCAATAGTGCCATTCCATATGAGCTTAAAAGGGCCATCATTGCGTTCAGACTACCACAGAAGTTATTCTACCATTGAACTATATCCTAAGCCTATTTTATTTCATTTAAGACCAGGTAGGACTAAGTTGCCTAAGCCAACCTCAAATTTGTGGTTCACCTGCCAACAGCCTCTTTTGTGGCTAGGACTATCATTATATGCTCTCATGTCCAGGATGTGGATAACATCTTGGTAGAAAGGCAAGGAGGAAGGGAGAGAAGGGAAGCCCAACCCTCCTCTTGCTAAAGAACACACTTTTGCAGTAATTAATCCACTCATGTGGGCAATGCCTTCAAGGCCTGATCACTTCTTAAAGGCAGGACCAGTGTTAAAATGGCAATTCAATTTCAACACCAGCTTTTGAGAAGGACAAACATTGAAACCAAAGCACTGCACATAGTGTGCAATCAACAAATGAGAGTCAGTTTACCATTCTGTTCAGATCTTTTCTCCTCACAGGTGCTGTCTGATGGATAGGTACAGTTGTAGATCAGCGCAGAGAAGTCCTCTAGCAAACAGCCCAGGGTGCTAGGCATGGTGATCTAGGCCAAGGACGGCAGAACTCATCAACAATCCACTCTCTTGACTTGATTCTCAATAACCAGCTTTGCAGAATACGGCTGCATGCTAGAAATCAGAAATGTCCAATTCTTTGCTGATGGCCGATCGGTGGTTGACAGCATAGGCAAGAGGCGCTTCAAGGTGCTCAATCAGGGCCAGCGGGATGGCTACAACACAGCTGATATTGAATACATTGAAGATCAAAAGGTAAGGGCAGCCAGGATCAAGAAACCTAAAAGTCAAATTATTATTGTAGCTTGGTATACAAAGATGATTGTGAAGAGGTTTCTCAGAATTGGACTGGGGCCTTGGGATTTCTCACCAAATTGGTCCTAGATGAATGCTACTGGGCAGCTGCCCACCTGCATCCAAAGCCCTCTCTCCCCCTTTCTCTCCCTCTGGGGGCTCGGTGTAGAATGGGGTACACATAAGCATTTTAACTACGGCTTGATTTATATTTTCCAGTGCATTTTTTGAGATTATTGTAGATTGCAATAGAAATTCATTTTTAAAATGTCCAACCTGCCTAAGAACTGTGTTCCTACCTCAGAGTCATTCAGCGTCCCCAAAAGTAAAAGCAAAATGTCATATACCCTGAGCTAAGGGGTAGAGGAAGAGGTCAGTAATCCTATGCTCATTTGTATAAATTAGGTTGTAGATTGATGCATGGTGAATGGATAAATTCATTTGGCCTTGAGGATGTGCTGAGGCACAGATACAGCCGTATCTCCCTTCCCAGTGAGTAGGGAAGAAAAGGACATAAAGATGGAAGGGGCAGAGGCATAAAGCAGCCCAGTGAACTTTACTCATATGCCATCACCTGGGCTAGCTCAAGCTTCCCGCTGTTGTTTCTCTGCCTGTTGTTTCGGGCATTTTTCTCGGTTAAACCTTTCGTCTTCCTGCTTTCTATGCCATATTCGTACCCAGTCCAGCACCTGGCTGCTGGGTGTTCCACATTTGACCGAGGAGAGAGCCAGAAGGGGAAAGGAAAGGCAGGTCAGAATCTCAAAAGAGAGTCGGGTGTCCGAAAACAACTCTGAGGTGGGTGGAGAAGGCAGAGACTGCTTCACTTGCATTTTGATATTTGCAGGTTGAGGGAGAAGACCGTGCCGAACTCATGGGGCTGCATAACTGTGTGTATGAGCAAGCCTCCTCGTGGTTTCATTCGCTCAAAACATCGCTCAAGAATCGGATACTAAATCACTTTGGTCCAATGCCAGAGAAAGATGAAGATCCCCAGGTATACAAGTATATCTGTTCAGAACAGGTTGCCCCACCAGGTGGGACATTCCAGGCTTTGTAACTAGATGGGTGTGGGGTTGGCATCCAATATAGTCTTGTGTGGCTAAGTAGTGAGCATCACAGGTAGGACCAAAAGGATCCCCAGTCAGAATTGGCTTTATAAAGGTAAGTAGTAGGAACTTGGAACTAAGACAAATATTGAGACATAGGTGAGGTGAGAGGAAGGGAGCAGCGACACTACCGACAGGAGAGCCTTCGATGGGAGTCCAGACCCACAGCCATGGTAATATTAGGTGACAGGGACAAATGTAACAGCCAGGGAGTAAGAGAGATGAAAACTAAGGTTGCACCTCTAGCTGGCTTGATGTCCCCTTTTCCAGTTCTGCAAGAGCTAGGAGGTAGGATCACCTATGCTACAAGAGTCCAGCTGCAGAATCCTTCATAGCCGGCCCATCAATGTGTAACCCTGCGAGTCTAGACTCTTGCCATTGTTCCTAGGTTGAGCAGGTCCTGAGAAAGGTGGTCCCCAGGACATAGTTCATTAGGTTCTACTGGATTGCTCTTCTTCCTTGAGGCCTGGGTCTCTACAAGCTCAGGCTGCAGATCCAGAGTACACTAGGAATGTGGGGAGAATTCGGTTTTCCCACAATTTGCCTGCCTTGTTTTTCAATCAGGCAGTGTTTGTGGGGACTTCCAGTTTGGAGAAGAGACGGACTAAGCTGTACTATTCTCTTAATGCTGCCTTTCTCTATATGCTAAGCTGGCTGCCCCCACACTGCTGGAACCTCTCTGATTTCTTTTCTAACGTATGCTCCCTGATTCTATTACCATAGAAAAATCTGATTATATATATATATATATATATATATATATATATATATATATATATATACATACTCTGACTTTTCTGACAGTGTGGCTTTGGGTAAATATCTTTCCCCTTTCTCAACTTTTCTCTAAAATCAGAGGGGATCATTAAGAGTCTGAAGTTCCTCCTCTTCCTTCATTCTGAGACCTCAAAACACATATCTGCTCCCTAATGGGCTGAACTGGCTTGCTTCCTGCAGCCCACAGAGTGGCTCTTCTCCCTCCGTATAATGGCATCCCTCGCATGTTCTAAAGAGAGCAAGGGCAGCAAGTGCTTTCTGGTGACCCAGCTCTTGGCTATGGTGATTTAAGAAGTCAGCGTAACTTGGAACAAGGTCATGTTCGAGCTTAATGTTCCTCTTCACCTGCTGAGGAACATTCTCTGCCAGTCAGGCAAAAGATACAGAATAACAGTGCTAAGCACATCTTCCACAGGAGAAAGCACAGGTGCCTCGGTGTGATTCATAAGGCCATAATGACATGGCAAGTCCGAATCATTTCCTTTCTTATTAGTTTTGTTATCATGTTGCCTTGGTGGTGGCGGCGACAGCAAAAACTCATCCAGTTTGCTGTATCTAATCCTGCAACCCCAAGCAATTCCACGAATAAGAATTTCGCGCCTCGGTGGGAGGTTTCTTAGAAACAGCAATGGTATTAACATCAACTTAAGTCTCTGCCTGGTGATCCTGGGAAAGAAAGCTCAGAATAGCAATCTGGTATCCAAAAGTGATTGTAAGAAAATAGATTGCACACTACAGTGAGGTACACACACACACACACACACACACACACACACACACACAAAGACAGAGACAGAGGAGATGGGGGTGTCCCAATGCTTTCAGGGACATTCAGGGAGAAACCCACACAGCATTTTGGAGTAAAATAACTTCATATGGAGGGAGCGAGACCAGCAAGCGCTTCTCTACGAGCCGAAAGCTGACTCGTTCTGAAAGTTGTGGGAAGAAAACTCATTTGAGGCTTAGTAATAAATGTCTAAGATGTGTGCTCAGGAAGCTGATAACAAAGAACATGTCGGTGAAGGATTGGTAAGGGATGAGACATGTCTTTATTGGAGAAAACCCCGAAGGTTAACAGGAATGTATTTCCTAATTGAAATGTTTGCTTGCTATTCTTTGAAACTGGAAATCATAGCTCTTGGTTTCAGGGGAGAAGGTAGCTATGGTTCTGTTTGGGACATGGTATATTTAGACTACAGCCGTCCACCAAAGTAAGAAAATAATGGGTGTGAAACCATCATGCCAAGCCCAAAGAGCCCTAGGATTAAAGGCCTGAATTTTAAATGGATAAGTCCAAAGGGTCTTCGGAGTGAAAGAGAGAAAATAGTTGGTACTCCAGAGCTTGTAAAACCACGCTGCTTAGGAAGCACAGAGTATGTGGTAAGATGCTGGTTTGCTTGGTTTAACAAGTACTAAAAGAGACTGCAGCTCCAATGAGGGAGAAGGCCCCAGTCCTGGAGGACTAAGACAGTTCTATTTCAAGAGAGCATCCAGGACCCAGGCTCTTTTATCACAGGGCTGTGCCATCTCTAGAAAGTTCTTTTTTCCTGACTAAAGAAGACTGGTCATCACCATGTCTTCAGTCTTGCTAGAGAAAGGGGAGAGGATGTAGAGATGCCTCAGAGGTTAAGAGCACGGGCTGTTCTTCTTGATGACCCAGGTTTAATTCCTAGTACCCACACAGGGGCTCACAGCCACCAGCCCAAGGGAATCAGGTGCCTTCTTCCAGCCTCTGTGGTGCACAGACAGACATGCAGACAAAACCCCATACACATAAAATAACAAAAGTTTAAAAAAAGAAAATGAAAAGAAAAGGAAAGAAATATGGAGACAAAGGTAGTCAGAGGCCGCATGCTCTTTTCCCAGAGCACGACCCAGAACTTACCACTTCTCCTTAGCCACAGTTTTGTCTATGGCCTCACCTAGCCACCAGGGAGACCAGGAAACAATAGTGTCCCGTAGCAGCTGCCACCATGTTGCTGTGGGCTCAGCTGAAATGAACGAAGAGCAAATGAAGTGATGAAAGCTCTCAGCAGTCTCGGCCACACACCTAAGTGGGCCCATGTGGGGTGTTTACTTTATGCGTGGGGACTTGTGTGTGTGGACTGCACGGTAGCAGGATCGATGAACTGTGTTTCTCTGTTGCAGGTTAATCCGAACGGTCCAGCCTGGTGCTGGTGGACATTAGCCGTTCTTCCCCTGGAAACCAGAGCTCAGCTCCCCTTCCTAGCAATGAAGTCCCTAAAGGATAGACTGAATGGTATTCGGCGAATCCTGGCCTTTATAGCCAGAAACCAAAATTAGGGGGAGCAGACTGGGAAGGAGGCATTTCCACCCTATCCACTGCCCTGGGGTGATGTTCTTGTATCAGATATCTAGTTGTAATAACACGTTAACAGAAGAGAGTATTTTTGAGAGATGTTGCTATGCGTTTTGACCACACATAAGTTGAGTAGGAAGACAGAAAGGATGTGACATGTTTGACTTTCTGTCTTCAGATGCTTTTTGACACTAACAGCCAGAGGTGTGGAAGAGGCCAGTAAAAGTCGCTGTTTAGCGTCAGTTTTTCTAAAAGTTTGTTTGTCGTAGCTGAGTGACTGTGTGGTTAGAATGGGAAGCGGATGCAGGCGTCACTGTATTCTTTCACTGACTTGAGGTCTCATTTCAAATGGTTCAGGTTTTATAGAGCATTGTGTAAAATAATGTTCATACTTCTTTCTGTTTTAATAATTTATTTTTTGCACTACTGTATCCTTTTTCTACATGTACGTTTGTAACTATTTAAGTTTACCTTACTGAGAAGTCCATCGCTTTATTTATTGAAGTGGTTGACTGTATGTAGGGGATTAACAGTACTAAACATGTGTGAGGTTCTTTCTTTACATTTTGCTGAAGTAACCGTAGTTCTTAGACTATTTTTATATAGTTCTTGTCTATTCTAGTGGACTAAGTTTCAAAGAATTTTAGAAGGATTCTGAGTGCTGCCTGGATGTATAGAGGTGTGGGGCCATCCCCTGGGGCATGGAGAACATACCAGGGACCACACGTCCAAAGAAAAAGGCGTCTTTCTCCTCTATAGTCAGTAGCCCCTCAGCTAAGGGTTTAAGCATTTTCCAATTATCTGTCCAGCTTCCTTGTAAATAAAACATTCCTGTATCATGGTTGAGTCAAGCAGATCACCTACCCACTGTTTCATCACTAGCGCTGTCATGGAAGAAGGCAAGACTTTTTGTTACCTTATCATCCAATGGCTAATATGTTTGATGAATTTTTTTTATCTTTTTAAATTTTTTTACGTTTAAGCTTTTTAAATTTTCATTAAGTGGTTTACCAAGAAGAGCTTAAAAGGAGCTGAGGAGATGGCTGAGGGGGTAAAGGCACTTTGTTGCCAAGTCTGATAAACTGAGTTCAGTCCCTGGAATGTACATGGAAAACACACACACACACTCACACAAGTACACATGCATGCACGCACACATGCATGCACTAGCTAAAAGGACATTGAGCCTATAATTAGTGATCCTAGAGAAGCTAAATAAGAAGGAGAACCCAAAGAAAAACATATAGGCAGTCTCCTGAATATTAACCTTCATCAGGCGATGAAAGGAGACAGAGACAGAGATCCACATTGGAGCACCGGACAGAAATCTCAAGGTCCAAATCAGGAGCAGAAGGAGACGGAGCACGAGCAAGGAACTCAGGACCACAAGGGGTGCACCCACACACTAAGACAATGGGGATGTTCTATCGGGAACTCACCAAGGCCAGCTGGCCTGGGTCTGAAAAAGCATGGGATAAAAATGATTTTTTTTAAAAAAATAATAGCTTAGGGAAGGATGGGAGGGTGTGTAGAGGGAGTGGGAGGAGGGGAGTGGGAATTTAGATTGATATTTTTTGAAGTAATAAAACAATGCAAAAAAGAATAGCTTAAACCTGGCGGTAGTAGCATCCACCTTTAATCCCAGCACTCACAAGGCAGAGTCAGGCAGATCTCTGTGAGTTTGAGGCCAATCTGGTCTACAGAGCAAGTTCCAGGACAGCCAGGGTTGTTACACAGAGAAATCCTGTCTCAGGGAGGGGGAGAATAGTTTAAAGGCGAAGCCAAATCATGAAGCAGTTTTAT
>NW_024545104.1:0-32183 GCF_018167655.1 Microtus oregoni
ATGAATACAGTTTGTGTGTTGTTATTTCGGGGCATAAGCTAGCCATGTGGGCAGCCAGGGTGCTGGGGACACAGCCCCGCCGCCCTTATTACTACAGATTGGCGCCCAACGTGATGGACTAAACCCACTTAAAAAAACCCGAGAAAGCTTAAAAGTAAGGGAGAGAGAGTTTAACACAGATTTTTGCTGTTTGTTGGTGGCGTGCTGTAGAGAGATTTCCTGATTCGGCAACAGTAGCAGAAAAAACGCTGTGTCATTTTAAAGCGTGACTTCCTGGGGCTGTGCCGCCATTGCGATCTCTGTCTGGCTCCTGCAGGAGACAGAGCTTTTGAATAGAGCATTTGGAGTAAAGTGCTACGATTTGTTTGATGGCAACTAGACTCGCTGTGTTCTCGGGTCTGCTCTGCTTGGTAGAGGCAAGCAAGCGCCTCATCTAAGAGAGGCTTCCTGACTCAGCTTTAGCTGCAAAACCCCTGCAGCTCTTAAGAGGTCCTGCCACGAAACACTTAAACAGTGTTGACGAAAAGCTGAACACATGCTTTTCGGTTTTCAGCCGTAGCAGGAAAAAAGCTGTGCCGTTTAAAAATGCCACCTTTCTGGGCTGTCCTGCCAGGGCAAGCTCTGACTTTTACGCAGGCGGTTCGTGCAGTTTGCAAGCACAGGCTGCTGAAGCTCGCTTGCTGCCAGGGGACCTTGAAATGCCATAGAGTTGTGGCAGTAAAACATGGCTACAGCTAGTACCTCAGCCATGAGGCTGGAAAGCTAAGGAATGGGCTGGATCCAGCCGGCAAAGCCACGGCTTTAATCCTACTGAGATTGCTTGGTAAATTAAAGACTCATGTGGTCAGAAAAACAGAGAGAGATACAGTAAAGAGAGATTCAAAGACAAGAAAAATTTTAAATGATTTACAGCGTGTTAAAAATATATGCAGACTAAAAGTTGAAGTTCTTAAAGTAAAGAACAAAACAAAACAAAAAAAAGCAAGAGAGTTGTGTGTGGTAGTACACACCTTTAAATCCCAACACTTGGAAGGCAGAGGGAGATTGACCTCTGTGACTTCAAGGTGTGGTAGCACACGCCTTTAATCCCAGTGCCTAGAAGGCAGAGACAAACAGTTCTCTGTGAGTTCAAGGTGTCCTAGTGTACACCTTTAATCCGAATGCCTGGGAGGCAGAGAACAGGCAGATCTCTGAGAGTTCAAAGACAGCCTGGTCGATAGAGTTACTTCAGGTTAAAGATACAGAGAACCTGTCTCAAAAAGTAAAGAGTTAAAAGTAAAAATAAACAAAATAGAGGTTAAAAACAAAGCTGCACAAAGATGGAAAATACACAGAGAATTTTGATACTGTATGCTATTATGCTCTCTTTAAATTATTTAAATGCCGAGGAAGGAGCAACAGATGCTAAAAGATATTTATTTATAAATGCTGCTGAACTAATCCAACATAGATATTTTGATGCCTTGTCCTTTGAAATTTGGATCTAAGGACATGATGCCTTGGAAAGGAGTTTCATATTTTGTTTTCACAGAGGATGAGACACTGTTCATTTCTTCTATTCTGATTTGGTATGATGGACCACGCCCTCCTGAAGGGTTGCAGTGAACATCTTCAGAAAATTGCTTTGCTCAACTGCCAACTGAGATGAAACTAGCACACAGGTTATACCATGAAAGGCCTAATTAACGACGCCCCATTCAGCAGGAAGCAGTTTGGAGAGAAATAACTGCGCCCATATTCCCAAAAAAATGTTTATAAACGTTCTTTTACATTTAAAGGGGGATATGATATAGATATGAATTATTTGCATTAGTATAGATTTTGCTTTATTGATAGAGATTTAAGGTCAATTTTGTTATATGTATATGTATTTCTGATATTGATTAAGGTATTGTGATTGTGTAGTTCATTTAAAAATGTAATGTATATAGGTAGTTAATAGATAATCATAATAGTCAAGTTTGTAGTCATGTTAGTTAAGATTTTCTAGTTGTGCATAGACATATTTTAGATAGGCATTCTTCATATTTTTCAAAGATTATAGAATATGGCATTTTAAATGTTTTAATAACTGAGGACTTTTCATGACAATGAGACACTCTGCTCCTGGCAGCACCAATCTACTTCAAGAGGAAGATGGGCATCGAAGAGGCACCTTTATGGAGTTTGATAGCCATTTGGGCAAGAAACTGCTCTTGCCTGGACTATTACATACACTGGACACAGAGAACCCACAGAGAGAGGGACTACTGAACTTGCCTAAGGTGAGATGATCTTTTGGGGTTCCTGATTCATGAAAGAGTCTGTGAGACATTCTGCAGGGACACAACAGATAGTGACTGAACTGACTTTGAATTTTCCTGCTTTATGGAAATGTCTGCTGGATACCATGGGCCTGAAGGCTGAAGATGGATGCCCCCAACGGTACAGAGGAACTTTGGGTGACTGTCCAGGCAGCGAGATGTCTCTGTCATTTCTAGAGTTTTAAAAGTTGCTTTTTTCTTGTTTGCTTAGGTAGTATTGTATCTTTCTGGAATCTTTGATGTAGTTAAGAATAGTTAGTTATAGTTATAGTTTTCCTTAGTTATGATAAAGATTATTGTTACTTTTACTTGATAACTGTTTTGTTATATGTAATTTTGCTATGTTAAAGTTAAAGCCTTTTTTTTTTTTTGTTTAAACCGAAAAAAGGGGAAATGATGGAGGAAGGTCATTGGTTAATTATAATAAAGAAACTGCCTTGGTTAATTATAATAAAGAAACTGCGCATTTCATAGGTTAGAACATAGGTGGGTGGAGTAAACAGAACAGAACGCTGGGAGGAAGAGGAAGTGAGCTCAGACTCCACAGCGCTCCTCTCGGGAGCAGACGCCTGAGAGAGACGCCATGCTCCTGGCTTCTGGGCAGACGCACGCTATGAAGCTCCGACCCAGGATGGACATAGGCTAAAATCTTCCCAGTAAGCACACCTAGGGGCACAACACAGATGATTAGAAATGGGCTAAATTAATATGTGAGAATTAGCCTAGAAGAGGCTAGATAGAAATGGGCCAAGCAGTGATTAAATGAATACAGTTTGTGTGTTGTTATCTCGGGGGCATAAGCTAGCCATGTGGGCAGCCAGGGTGCTGGGGATGCAGCCCCACCACCCTTATTACTACACTCTAGCATCCAAAAGAAGCCAGGTATTTATAGAATCATTGGATTTAGAGCAAATGAGCTATTTTGAGGACTTAATTTTGCTGAACTTTAAGCATTCGGACATTGTTGATACTTACTTCTAAGAAGCAATATTTGCAATGAGGTACAATTTGGGGGGGGGGCACCGCACTTCAATAGATGTAAGAATTTTTTTTCCAGTGCTCTTCAATGCACCAGTGTCATGTGCTAGGACATACATGTGTATACGTGGAAGGGAAACGAAGGTGGTCAATTGGTGTGACTATAGGTCGGAATGGGACAATTGGTAAGCAAAACTCTGGAGAGTGGTAGAAGGAAGTGTGGAGATGGCAAGGCTTCTCAACTACTATACACATCCACTTTGAGATGACCATGGTCAAGTCTCTCCTCCGAGCCTCCCTCAATCTTTCCTGGGTATGAAGAAATCAAAATGTAAGAAGGTGGTGTCATGGATTTGGGGAACCCATGAGTTTAAAAGGCACATTTCTCCATTTCCTAGACCTTCATTTTGTCACTGGGAGAACTTTCTAGGGAACCACACTTGGCCCTGGAAAACTCAAAGGAGCCAGAATGGATCCCAGAGGGGAAGAAGCAGAAACTCACAGCTGTGGGTTTACTCGAGACTCTGGAGCAACTCCAGATAGGGACTAGCTTTCTTTAAAGATAGCCCAGTCCAGTTCTCTAGAGAGCAAGCTATGCAGCCAGGCTGAGGGCAAGAACTGACTTGGAAAGGGAACTTGTGCCTTTGGCTTAAGTGTAGTGTGTTTCCTGTGAATAGAGACTGTCAGATTGGACACAGAATAGCAGCACAGTTCAACACAGACAACCATTCCTTCTGGGCCTTAACTGGCCAAGAATTCTGATTTTTCTCGATTACTCCATGGGTCTTGTTAGAACAAACAAGCTTGGACTGAAGTAGATAGAGTTTTCCCATCATTTTATTTTATCATTTCTGAGAGTGGATCTATGTTGCCCTGGCTAGCCTTGAACCCAAGATCCTCATATTTCAGGCTCCTGAGTAAGTGATATTATAGGTGTGTGCCAACATGCTTGTCTTTTTATTTTATGCCATTTGATGGAGGTGGGTCTTGTATCTTATCTGTTGCTTTCTTTGGTTAACTAATAAAGAAAACTGCTTGGCCTGATAGGACAGAAAATTAGGTAGGCGGAGTAGACAGAACAGATTGCTGGGCGAAAAAAGCCAAGTCAGGCAGTCGCCATGATTCTTCCACTCCAGACTGTAGGGGTAGCCCCAGCCAATCACCTTGCTTGTAGGGCGGTGTGGCCTGAGGATATTTTTTACTAATAAATATTGCTGGTGTGCTCTCCCCCGCCCCTTCTGCTTTCCTGTTCTCTGCTGGAACCTCTGGTTCTGTAAGTCTCTTTTTCAATTAAAGCTGTATATATTATTACAATTTCTGTCTGCCTTCATTTAAGCCGCTACACCAGACAGACGCAGGTCAAGATCTTTCCTGGTAAGCCACCTCTTGTGCTACACAGATTATTAGAAATGAGTTAGATCAATATGTAAGAGCTAACCAATAAGAGGCTGGAACTAATGGGCCAGGCAGTGTTTAAAAGAATACAGTTTCCATGTAATTATTTCCAGGGCTAAGCTAGCCGTGTGGGATCCAGGTAGGAACGTAGCCCGCTGCTCCTTCAACAGTGGTGCCCAACGTTTTAAATCCACTTAAAAACCTGAGAGAGCTTAATTTTAAACACACAAAAAACAGAGTTTAACGCAGCTTTTTGCTGTTTGTGGGTGGTGTGCCACAGAGAAAATTTCCTAACTCAGCATCCACAACATAAAAGGCTGCGGTTTTAAACTGCCACTTCCTGGACTGTGCCGCCATTGCAATCTCTGTCTGGCTCCTGCGGGAGACAGAGTCTTTTTTTATTTTATTTTTTTATTATTTATTTATTAAAGATTTCTGTCTCTTCCCCGCCACCGCCTCCCACATCCCTCCCCCTCCCCCAAACAACTCCCCCTCTCTCATCAGCCCTAAGAGCAGAACCGGTTCCCTGCCCTGTGGGGAGTCCAAGGACCTCCCACCTCCTTCCAGGTCTAGTAAGGTGAACATCCAAACAGCCTAGGCTCCCACAAAGCCAGTACGTGCAGTAGGATCAAAAACCCATTGCCATTGTTCTTGAGTTCTTGACTCTTGAAAGGAGCATTTGGAGTAAAGTGCTATGATTTGTTTGATGGCAACTAGACTCACTGTGTGCCTAAAAGGAAGTAATTGCATGCTGTAGCTCAGAGGCACAAGCAGCTCCACCACGCTACTAGTGTAATGTGCAAGGATCAGAGGCACAAGCAGCTCCGCTATGTTGGACCGGGCGGGGCAAGCAGGCAGTACCTGTTTTTGACCTAGGAATGTCACAACTTAGATTCTTAAGCGCTTAACGATTTAAAAGTGCAAAACAAAGTGCTCCTAGATAGTAAAAAAATTACAGATTCACAATAAAACAGATTTCAGACATAAAAGACCTATAAATGGATCACAATGTTGGATAAATATACATAGGCTTGAGAGAGAGAAGAAAAAAATATATAGAGAGAGAATAAAGTTAATGGTTTAAAAAAAGGTAAAGTCTTTAAAGAGACAGAGTACAGATAGTTATAGATTAAGAGAAATAAAGAAAAATAAGCCACGTAAAAATGAAAAATTCACAGAGAGTCTGGATTCTTTGTATTATTGTGTTTTCTTTAAAATTTTTGACTGTAAAGGAGCTAAGTACAGAGAGATATTTCATTATATGGGCTGCCAAGTGGAACCAGAACAGATATCATGAGGGTATAACTTCAGAATTTGGGTCTAAGGATATGATGCTTTGGAGAGGGTCTTCTTTTGTTTTCACAGAGGATGAGACCCTGTGGATTGCTTCTATCCCAATATGGTATGATAGACCACGCCCTCCTGAAAGGTTGCTGTGAACACCCTCAAAAAATTACTTTGCTCAATTGCCGACTAAAATGAACCTAACAGACAGGGTGTCCCATAAAAGACCCAAATTACAGCGCCCCCATTTAGCAGAAAGCAGTTTGGAGAAAAAAAACTGTGCCCATGCTCCCAAATATTGTTTATAAATGTTCTTTTACATTTAAAGGGGGATATGATATAGATATAAATAATTTGCATTGGTGTGGATTTTAAGGTCAATTTTGTTATATGTATATGTATTTCTGATCTTGATTAAGGTATTGTGATTGTATAGTTCATTTTTATAATGTAACATATAATTAGGAAATAAAGGTTGTTGATGGATAATCATTGATAATAGTCAAGCTTGTAGTCATGTTAGATTTTCTAGATATATAGATATATATTTCAGTTAGATGGGCATTCTTCATATCTTTCAAAGACTACAGAATATGGCATTTAATGTTTTAATAACTTAGGACTTTTCATGACAATGAGACACATCTGCTCCTGGCAGCACCAATGTACTTCAAGAGAAGGATGGACTTCAAAGAGGCTCCTTATGGAGTTTGATAGCCATTTGGGCAAGAAACTGCTCTTTCCTGGACTGTTGCATAAACTGGACACAAAGAACCTGCAGAAAGAGAACTGCTGAACTTGCCTAATGGTGAGATGGTCTTTCGGGGTTCCTGATTCATGAAAGTCTGTGAGACATTCTACAGGACACAGCAGAAGTGACTAAATTGTCTTTAAAATTTCCTGCTTCATAAAAATGTCTTCTGGATACTATGGGCCTGAAGGCCAAAGATGGATGCCCCAACGGTACAGAGGAACTTTGGGTGACTGTCCAGGCAGCGAGATGCCTCTGTCATTTCTAGAGTTTTGGATTTCTTGTTTGCTTAGGTAATATTATATCCTTCTGGAGTCTTTGATGGAGTTGAAAAATAGATAGTTATAGTTTTCCTTAGTTATAATAAAAGATAAAGTATATAAAATATTGCAACTGTAATTCTTACTTGATAACTGTTTTTTATATATAATTTTACTATGTTAAAGTTAAAGCCTTTCTTTTTTTGTTTAAACAGAAAAAGGGAAAATTATGGAGGTGGGTCTTGTATCTTATCTGTTGCTTCCATTGGTTAACTAATAAAGAAAACTGCTTGGCCTGATAGGACAGAAAATTAGGTAGGCAGATTACACAGAACAGAATGCTGGGAGAAAAAAGCCGAGTCAGGCAGTCGCCATGATTCTCCCACTCCAGACAGACGCAGGTTAAAATCTTTCCTGGTAAGCCACCTTGTGGGCTACACAGATTATTAGAAATGGGTTAGATCAATATGTAAGAGCTAGCCAATAAGAGGCTGGAACTAATTGTCCAGGCAGTGTTTAAAAGATTAGTTTCTGTGTAATTATTTTGGGTAAAGCTAGCCGTTCGGCGGCGGCCGGGTGCCAGGAACGTAGCCTGCAGCTCCTACAACAGCCATTCTCTACTTCATATTTATTGTTTTAAGAGAAGGGTTTTCATACTTTTCAAAGTGGCCTTGAACTCAAAATCATCCTTTTTGGGCCTTTCTAGTGGGCATTACAGGGGTGTGACAGTGAACCTGGATTATTAATAATTTTTTTTCTTTACTGGTAACTGTAATTGAGCCCATGGCCCTGTACATACTAAACAAACAACCTGTCACTAAACTATATCCCAGTCTTTCAGTTCAGTTTTTCAGTCTTTCCTTCCTTCCTTCCTTCCTTCCCTCCCTCCCTCCCTCCCTCCTTTCCTCACACTCTCTCTCTCTCTGTTTATTTGTTTTTAAAGTCTTGAGAATCCCAGGCTTGTCTTGAAATAGTTACGTAAGGGAAATGACCTTAAACTTCTATTCCTCCTGCTACCAGCTCCCAGGCACGCCATGCTGAAGTTACGTAGTTCTTCAGGTTAGGCAAGCACTCTACCAACTGAACCACATCCCTGGCTTCTGTCCGTTTTTAAACTGTTTCATTCTTGTGTCCTTTTTCCAATGGTAAAATAGAAGTTTCATAAATTCTGTTCTTGCACAACACACAAATCAGCACCACAGAGAAGATGGGATGCATTGCTGGAGCTCTCTTGCTGGGGCCAGTTTGGTTAATATCACACAATGGCCCAGAGAGTTTTATCAGTTTTCCTATCATTCAGTTGGTGCTGGGCTGAGGCTGGAGCTCAGTGGCACAGCACTCGTTTGGGGCTTGTGGGGCTCAGGTTCTATCCTCGGTGCTATAAAACTGCTTCATGATTTGGCTTCGCCTTTAAACTATTCTCCCCCTCCCTGAGACAGGATTTCTCTGTGTAACAACCCTGGCTGTCCTGGAACTTGCTCTGTAGACCAGATTGGCCTCAAACTCACAGAGATCTGCCTGACTCTGCCTTGTGAGTGCTGGGATTAAAGGTGGATGCTACTACCGCCAGGTTTAAGCTATTCTTTTTTGCATTGTTTTATTACTTCAAAAAATATCAATCTAAATTCCCACTCCCCTCCTCCCACTCCCTCTACACACCCTCCCATCCTTCCCTAAGCTATTATTTTTTTAAAAAAAATCATTTTTATCCCATGCTTTTTCAGACCCAGGCCAGCTGGCCTTGGTGAGTTCCCGATAGAACATCCCCATTGTCTTAGTGTGTGGGTGCACCCCTTGTGGTCCTGAGTTCCTTGCTCGTGCTCCGTCTCCTTCTGCTCCTGATTTGGACCTTGAGATTTCTGTCCGGTGCTCCAATGTGGATCTCTGTCTCTGTCTCCTTTTATCGCCTGATGAAGGTTAATATTCAGGAGACTGCCTATATGTTTTTCTTTGGGTTCTCCTTCTTATTTAGCTTCTCTAGGATCACTAATTATAGGCTCAATGTCCTTTTAGCTAGTGCATGCATGTGTGCGTGCATGCATGTGTACTTGTGTGAGTGTGTGTGTGTGTTTTCCATGTACATTCCAGGGACTGAACTCAGTTTATCAGACTTGGCAACAAAGTGCCTTTACCCCCTCAGCCATCTCCTCAGCTCCTTTTAAGCTCTTCTTGGTAAACCACTTAATGAAAATTTAAAAAGCTTAAACGTAAAAAAATTTAAAAAGATAAAAAAAAATTCATCAAACATATTAGCCATTGGATGATAAGGTAACAAAAAGTCTTGCCTTCTTCCATGACAGCGCTAGTGATGAAACAGTGGGTAGGTGATCTGCTTGACTCAACCATGATACAGGAATGTTTTATTTACAAGGAAGCTGGACAGATAATTGGAAAATACTTAAACCCTTAGCTGAGGGGCTACTGACTATAGAGGAGAAAGACGCCTTTTTCTTTGGACGTGTGGTCCCTGGTATGTTCTCCATGCCCCAGGGGATGGCCCCACACCTCTATACATCCAGGCAGCACTCAGAATCCTTCTAAAATTCTTTGAAACTTAGTCCACTAGAATAGACAAGAACTATATAAAAATAGTCTAAGAACTACGGTTACTTCAGCAAAATGTAAAGAAAGAACCTCACACATGTTTAGTACTGTTAATCCCCTACATACAGTCAACCACTTCAATAAATAAAGCAATGGACTTCTCAGTAAGGTAAACTTAAATAGTTACAAACGTACATGTAGAAAAAGGATACAGTAGTGCAAAAAATAAATTATTAAAACAGAAAGAAGTATGAACATTATTTTACACAATGCTCTATAAAACCTGAACCATTTGAAATGAGACCTCAAGTCAGTGAAAGAATACAGTGACGCCTGCATCCGCTTCCCATTCTAACCACACAGTCACTCAGCTACGACAAACAAACTTTTAGAAAAACTGACGCTAAACAGCGACTTTTACTGGCCTCTTCCACACCTCTGGCTGTTAGTGTCAAAAAGCATCTGAAGACAGAAAGTCAAACATGTCACATCCTTTCTGTCTTCCTACTCAACTTATGTGTGGTCAAAACGCATAGCAACATCTCTCAAAAATACTCTCTTCTGTTAACGTGTTATTACAACTAGATATC
Organism: Microtus oregoni; assembly: GCF_018167655.1. Classification (NCBI taxonomy): domain Eukaryota; kingdom Metazoa; phylum Chordata; class Mammalia; order Rodentia; family Cricetidae; genus Microtus; species Microtus oregoni. The sequence continues at coordinate 10,106 of NW_024545104.1, forward strand.
TGATACAAGAACATCACCCCAGGGCAGTGGATAGGGTGGAAATGCCTCCTTCCCAGTCTGCTCCCCCTAATTTTGGTTTCTGGCTATAAAGGCCAGGATTCGCCGAATACCATTCAGTCTATCCTTTAGGGACTTCATTGCTAGGAAGGGGAGCTGAGCTCTGGTTTCCAGGGGAAGAACGGCTAATGTCCACCAGCACCAGGCTGGACCGTTCGGATTAACCTGCAACAGAGAAACACAGTTCATCGATCCTGCTACCGTGCAGTCCACACACACAAGTCCCCACGCATAAAGTAAACACCCCACATGGGCCCACTTAGGTGTGTGGCCGAGACTGCTGAGAGCTTTCATCACTTCATTTGCTCTTCGTTCATTTCAGCTGAGCCCACAGCAACATGGTGGCAGCTGCTACGGGACACTATTGTTTCCTGGTCTCCCTGGTGGCTAGGTGAGGCCATAGACAAAACTGTGGCTAAGGAGAAGTGGTAAGTTCTGGGTCGTGCTCTGGGAAAAGAGCATGCGGCCTCTGACTACCTTTGTCTCCATATTTCTTTCCTTTTCTTTTCATTTTCTTTTTTTAAACTTTTGTTATTTTATGTGTATGGGGTTTTGTCTGCATGTCTGTCTGTGCACCACAGAGGCTGGAAGAAGGCACCTGATTCCCTTGGGCTGGTGGCTGTGAGCCCCTGTGTGGGTACTAGGAATTAAACCTGGGTCATCAAGAAGAACAGCCCGTGCTCTTAACCTCTGAGGCATCTCTACATCCTCTCCCCTTTCTCTAGCAAGACTGAAGACATGGTGATGACCAGTCTTCTTTAGTCAGGAAAAAAGAACTTTCTAGAGATGGCACAGCCCTGTGATAAAAGAGCCTGGGTCCTGGATGCTCTCTTGAAATAGAACTGTCTTAGTCCTCCAGGACTGGGGCCTTCTCCCTCATTGGAGCTGCAGTCTCTTTTAGTACTTGTTAAACCAAGCAAACCAGCATCTTACCACATACTCTGTGCTTCCTAAGCAGCGTGGTTTTACAAGCTCTGGAGTACCAACTATTTTCTCTCTTTCACTCCGAAGACCCTTTGGACTTATCCATTTAAAATTCAGGCCTTTAATCCTAGGGCTCTTTGGGCTTGGCATGATGGTTTCACACCCATTATTTTCTTACTTTGGTGGACGGCTGTAGTCTAAATATACCATGTCCCAAACAGAACCATAGCTACCTTCTCCCCTGAAACCAAGAGCTATGATTTCCAGTTTCAAAGAATAGCAAGCAAACATTTCAATTAGGAAATACATTCCTGTTAACCTTCGGGGTTTTCTCCAATAAAGACATGTCTCATCCCTTACCAATCCTTCACCGACATGTTCTTTGTTATCAGCTTCCTGAGCACACATCTTAGACATTTATTACTAAGCCTCAAATGAGTTTTCTTCCCACAACTTTCAGAACGAGTCAGCTTTCGGCTCGTAGAGAAGCGCTTGCTGGTCTCGCTCCCTCCATATGAAGTTATTTTACTCCAAAATGCTGTGTGGGTTTCTCCCTGAATGTCCCTGAAAGCATTGGGACACCCCCATCTCCTCTGTCTCTGTCTTTGTGTGTGTGTGTGTGTGTGTGTGTACCTCACTGTAGTGTGCAATCTATTTTCTTACAATCACTTTTGGATACCAGATTGCTATTCTGAGCTTTCTTTCCCAGGATCACCAGGCAGAGACTTAAGTTGATGTTAATACCATTGCTGTTTCTAAGAAACCTCCCACCGAGGCGCAAAATTCTTATTCGTGGAATTGCTTGGGGTTGCAGGATTAGATACAGCAAACTGGATGCGTTTTTGCTGTCGCCGCCACCACCAAGGCAACATGATAACAAAACTAATAAGAAAGGAAATGATTCGGACTTGCCATGTCATTATGGCCTTATGAATCACACCGAGGCACCTGTGCTTTCTCCTGTGGAAGATGTGCTTAGCACTGTTATTCTGTATCTTTTGCCTGACTGGCAGAGAATGTTCCTCAGCAGGTGAAGAGGAACATTAAGCTCGAACATGACCTTGTTCCAAGTTACGCTGACTTCTTAAATCACCATAGCCAAGAGCTGGGTCACCAGAAAGCACTTGCTGCCCTTGCTCTCTTTAGAACATGCGAGGGATGCCATTATACGGAGGGAGAAGAGCCACTCTGTGGGCTGCAGGAAGCAAGCCAGTTCAGCCCATTAGGGAGCAGATATGTGTTTTGAGGTCTCAGAATGAAGGAAGAGGAGGAACTTCAGACTCTTAATGATCCCCTCTGATTTTAGAGAAAAGTTGAGAAAGGGGAAAGATATTTACCCAAAGCCACACTGTCAGAAAAGTCAGAGTATGTATGTATATATATATATATATATATATATATATATATATATATAATCAGATTTTTCTATGGTAATAGAATCAGGGAGCATACGTTAGAAAAGAAATCAGAGAGGTTCCAGCAGTGTGGGGGCAGCCAGCTTAGCATATAGGGAAAGGCAGCATTAAGAGAATAGTACAGCTTAGTCCGTCTCTTCTCCAAACTGGAAGTCCCCACAAACACTGCCTGATTGAAAAACAAGGCAGGCAAATTGTGGGAAAACCGAATTCTCCCCACATTCCTAGTGTACTCTGGATCTGCAGCCTGAGCTTGTAGAGACCCAGGCCTCAAGGAAGAAGAGCAATCCAGTAGAACCTAATGAACTATGTCCTGGGGACCACCTTTCTCAGGACCTGCTCAACCTAGGAACAATGGCAAGAGTCTAGACTCGCAGGGTTACACATTGATGGGCCGGCTATGAAGGATTCTGCAGCTGGACTCTTGTAGCATAGGTGATCCTACCTCCTAGCTCTTGCAGAACTGGAAAAGGGGACATCAAGCCAGCTAGAGGTGCAACCTTAGTTTTCATCTCTCTTACTCCCTGGCTGTTACATTTGTCCCTGTCACCTAATATTACCATGGCTGTGGGTCTGGACTCCCATCGAAGGCTCTCCTGTCGGTAGTGTCGCTGCTCCCTTCCTCTCACCTCACCTATGTCTCAATATTTGTCTTAGTTCCAAGTTCCTACTACTTACCTTTATAAAGCCAATTCTGACTGGGGATCCTTTTGGTCCTACCTGTGATGCTCACTACTTAGCCACACAAGACTATATTGGATGCCAACCCCACACCCATCTAGTTACAAAGCCTGGAATGTCCCACCTGGTGGGGCAACCTGTTCTGAACAGATATACTTTTATACCTGGGGATCTTCATCTTTCTCTGGCATTGGACCAAAGTGATTTAGTATCCGATTCTTGAGCGATGTTTTGAGCGAATGAAACCACGAGGAGGCTTGCTCATACACACAGTTATGCAGCCCCATGAGTTCAGCACGGTCTTCTCCCTCAACCTGCAAATATCAAAATGCAAGTGAAGCAGTCTCTGCCTTCTCCACCCACCTCAGAGTTGTTTTCGGACACCCGACTCTCTTTTGAGATTCTGACCTGCCTTTCCTTTCCCCTTCTGGCTCTCTCCTCGGTCAAATGTGGAACACCCAGCAGCCAGGTGCTGGACTGGGTACGAATATGGCATAGAAAGCAGGAAGACGAAAGGTTTAACCGAGAAAAATGCCCGAAACAACAGGCAGAGAAACAACAGCGGGAAGCTTGAGCTAGCCCAGGTGATGGCATATGAGTAAAGTTCACTGGGCTGCTTTATGCCTCTGCCCCTTCCATCTTTATGTCCTTTTCTTCCCTACTCACTGGGAAGGGAGATACGGCTGTATCTGTGCCTCAGCACATCCTCAAGGCCAAATGAATTTATCCATTCACCATGCATCAATCTACAACCTAATTTATACAAATGAGCATAGGATTACTGACCTCTTCCTCTACCCCTTAGCTCAGGGTATATGACATTTTGCTTTTACTTTTGGGGACGCTGAATGACTCTGAGGTAGGAACACAGTTCTTAGGCAGGTTGGACATTTTAAAAATGAATTTCTATTGCAATCTACAATAATCTCAAAAAATGCACTGGAAAATATAAATCAAGCCGTAGTTAAAATGCTTATGTGTACCCCATTCTACACCGAGCCCCCAGAGGGAGAGAAAGGGGGAGAGAGGGCTTTGGATGCAGGTGGGCAGCTGCCCAGTAGCATTCATCTAGGACCAATTTGGTGAGAAATCCCAAGGCCCCAGTCCAATTCTGAGAAACCTCTTCACAATCATCTTTGTATACCAAGCTACAATAATAATTTGACTTTTAGGTTTCTTGATCCTGGCTGCCCTTACCTTTTGATCTTCAATGTATTCAATATCAGCTGTGTTGTAGCCATCCCGCTGGCCCTGATTGAGCACCTTGAAGCGCCTCTTGCCTATGCTGTCAACCACCGATCGGCCATCAGCAAAGAATTGGACATTTCTGATTTCTAGCATGCAGCCGTATTCTGCAAAGCTGGTTATTGAGAATCAAGTCAAGAGAGTGGATTGTTGATGAGTTCTGCCGTCCTTGGCCTAGATCACCATGCCTAGCACCCTGGGCTGTTTGCTAGAGGACTTCTCTGCGCTGATCTACAACTGTACCTATCCATCAGACAGCACCTGTGAGGAGAAAAGATCTGAACAGAATGGTAAACTGACTCTCATTTGTTGATTGCACACTATGTGCAGTGCTTTGGTTTCAATGTTTGTCCTTCTCAAAAGCTGGTGTTGAAATTGAATTGCCATTTTAACACTGGTCCTGCCTTTAAGAAGTGATCAGGCCTTGAAGGCATTGCCCACATGAGTGGATTAATTACTGCAAAAGTGTGTTCTTTAGCAAGAGGAGGGTTGGGCTTCCCTTCTCTCCCTTCCTCCTTGCCTTTCTACCAAGATGTTATCCACATCCTGGACATGAGAGCATATAATGATAGTCCTAGCCACAAAAGAGGCTGTTGGCAGGTGAACCACAAATTTGAGGTTGGCTTAGGCAACTTAGTCCTACCTGGTCTTAAATGAAATAAAATAGGCTTAGGATATAGTTCAATGGTAGAATAACTTCTGTGGTAGTCTGAACGCAATGATGGCCCTTTTAAGCTCATATGGAATGGCACTATTGGGAAGTGTGGCTTTGTTGGAGTAGGTATGGCCTTGGTGAAGGAAGTGTGGCAATGTGGAGGTGGGCTTTGAGGTCTCCTATGCTGAGGATATTACCCAGTGTCTGAGTCCACTTCCTATTGCCTTCTGACCAAGAGGTCTGCCTGTTTGCTGTCATGTTCTTTCATGACCATAACGGACTGAACCTCTGAACTGTAAGTGAGCCACCCCAGTTAAATGTTTTCCTTTAGAAGGGTTGCCATGGTCATGGTGTCTCTGCACAGCAACAGAAACCCTAACTAAGACACCTACCTAGACTCTGGATTCAGAAAAAGAAAACATTACTGTTATCAGATGCTGGCACATTGGCTGTAGGCATCACAGCCTTGATAACTGTAGGCATAAATGTCTATTGCCTGTGGTGGCTCACACCTGGAATCCTAATGTAGGGGAGGCTGAAGCAGAATTGCCATGAGTTTGAGGCAAGTCTGGGCTATACAGTGAGTTCCAGGTCACCTTAGGTTACAGTATGAAACCCTGGCTCAAAAAAACCCTATTGCTTATAAATTACTTGCTACACAACATTATATTACAGTATCCCCAATGGACTTATTTGGATAGGAACCTTGTGTAATGCTTGGAGCCCATCAGCTCTCCCAATAAGCAAGACCAGCTAGGTAGGCATACCATCATGCCCACTTAACATACAAAGAAACTGGAGACAGAAAGGCTAAATGATTTTCCCAACATCAAAGGTAACTCCAAGGCCAGCACTCAAATATTAAAGTGGGTAACTTAGCTCTAGGGCTAACACTCTTTACAAAACAATTTTGTTTGTGTGTTTCTGGGTTTCACTTGTTTTTGAGACAGGCTCTCATGTATTGTGGGCTGTCCCTGGACTTCGCATGTAGTCATGGGTGACCTTAAACTTTGTTTTATCTTGTCTCCAACTCACTACTATTGGGATTGTGGGTGTGCAGCACTCCAGGTTTATGTACTGCGGAGGATCGATTCCCAGGCTTTGTGACTGACAGGCAAGCTGAGCTACAGCCCTAGCCTACAAGACAAGTTTTGCAATGTATGGAACCTGCTTAATGAAAGATTACCTCTGGGGTTACTTAAAATAGAACTCATACTATAAAGTAGGTATCAGAGGGAACGTGATCCTCACAGATGTTTGGGTGCTCTGAGCTGGCTAACCTCACGAACTTGGTTGATCCCACCACACGAAGCCCTCCGAAGTAAAAGAGAAATCCCCTTATGTTGAAATAAGGGTGGTGGGGCTGTGTCCCCAGCACCCCGGCTGCCTGGCTAGCTTATGTCCAAAATAACAACACACAAACTGTATTCATTTAATCACTGCTTGGCCCATTTCTATCTAGCCTCTTCTAGGCTAATTCTCACATATTAATTTAGCCCATTTCTAATCATCTGTGTAGCGCCCCTAGGTGCGCTTACTGGGAAGATTCTAGCCTATGTCCATCCTGGGTCGGAGCTTCATCGGGTGCGTCTGCCTGGGAGCTGGGAGCATGGCGTCTCTCTGAGGCGTCTGCTCCCGAGAGGAGAGCTCTGGAGTCTGAGCTCACTTCCTCTTCCTCCCAGCGTTCTGTTCTGTTTACTCCTCCCACCTATCTTCTAACCAATGAGGGCCAAGCAGTTTCTATTTATTTAACCAATGACCTTCCTCCATCACCCTTATACCTAACTTCCCTGTTCCCTAGGTCTCCTCACTTACCCTCTGACAGGATCTCCAAGGCACATGCCAAACTGTTTTGTGCCTGTCTCAATACATCTCCGAATCATCAGGCGATAACAAGGCTCAAAGATATGCAGGGGACAAGGGACAGTGGGATAGGCCATGGTGCAAACGAAAATAGGCACATTCTTAGTTAAGCTGTCGGGAAGAGAAGATGAAATGGATCTTAAACCAATGGAGCAGAGAACCGACAGGTTGGTCAATGTCACAGTATGTTTCCTTGGAGTAAGACAAGGAGTCATCAAAGTTTAATGGCGGATAGGGAAACATTGAAGTGCACTTGATTCTGTAAGGCAATTTCCATGATCCAAGTCTGAAAGCCTAAGCTGGCATTGCACACATTCTAAGTTTGTTGATTAGATCTCGATTACCATAATACTGTATTATAATACTAATACAGTAATACAGTATACTAATACATAATATAATACATAATGATGTATTATAATACTAATAGCATAGTACTATGCTGCTCCTACCTTTCTTCCCTCCCTTTCTCCCTCCCTCTCTCTCATTTGGACCACTTCAGGCATTTTGTTTGAGATATGAAGAAGAGCACTGATGTTATAAATGCACCCAGCTTTGCAGATGGGCAGTACCGCAAAGTCCTTACAAGCATCTCAAGTTTGCCACGTCTCTCAGAGACCATTGAGAGCAGACCCAGCTAGGAGGAGTAGCCAGCAAGAGACCGCCAAGACAAATGTAGCCCAGTGATGCTCAAATGCTCATGGACATAAGAATAATTGGGGACCCTTAAGTCTAGATGACTGGACCATTACACCTTCAGAGATACTGATGCATTCCCTCTGGAATTGCGATGCAGGAATCTGCCTTTCAATAAATATCCTTGAAAATTCAGACACATGGCTCTATGGGGAATCCCCAACTGGGACAGCTCTTCATAGATCCTAGTCCCCTGAAGCATCCAGTAAAACTGGTGCAGGGACACTACATCTAAAGGGGCCAAGAAATGTAAGACCATCTGTATAAATCCTAAAAGGGGTCCAGTCTGAGATGCCTTTAAACAGAAAGCCCCTCAGTATGTACCACTATTTATTAGGACAACTTTGCATGATAGTTGAGAAAAGGACTCAGAGAGGTTAAAACAACCATTCTCAACCTGTGGGTCATGACCCCTTTGGGGGTCAAATAGCCCTTTCACAGTGGTTGCATATCAGATACTCTGCATAGCAGGTATTTGCATTATGATTTATAACAGCAGCAAAATTGCAGTTATGAAGTAGCAACGAAAATATTTTTATGGTTGGGACTCCCATGTTATGAGGAACTGTATTAGAAGGTCACAGCGTTAGGAAGGTTGAGAACCACTGGGTTAAAGACTAAGTGAAGGATCAGAAATGAGATAAAACTGTGCAGAGTGGTTTCAATATAAAAAAAAATTTAGTCTCTGAGAAAAACATGTGAAGTGAAGGCACATCCAGACAAATGGGACGCCCAGTTCGAAAGTGATCTCTTCCCAGAGGGCATAAAAACAGCCGTGATTTTTCCCTCAGGAAGCTGTTTTCCAGCAGAACGCTGTCAGAACTCTTAGGGAGGGCCGGGTAGAGGGCAGCAGCCAGAGGTGCAGGACTTAGCTGTTATTTCCTGCTTTTTTGCTAAGTGCATGGCACTCAGAGCCCCGGAAGATCCAATTATGTCTCCATTCCGAGCCTTCCCCTCTCATACTGTGCAGCAGAGAAAATACACAGCGAGTATAGGCACTATTGCCTTAATAAGTGCTTGCTGTGCAGCAACTCATTCGGGTCTTCAGAATAAGCCTACAATACAAGAGCTATCAGCTTCAAGTCACTGGCAAGGGAACTGAATCCCAGAAAGGTTGAATGGCATGTCCACGACCACGAAACACACTCCCTGATAGAACTGGGCCTTAACCCCAGGTGTGGCTTCACACCACTGTTTACCCAGCCATCACCCGCTTAAGGACTTGAAGGCATCTCCTAGCTGTCTCATGAGGTCTGCTGATTAAGCTGCCCGTTAACTCAGTCCAGCCCATAGCACGTACTTCCTAGTGCTGAGACGCATCAGGTGCCTCTGTGCTTTGCCGCTGAGCTTCTTAGGAGACATACTGGTAAATGTTTAACAACTGCTTCTGAGAGGGATGCGGGGGGGGGGAGGACAATTTGTAGCATTTGTTGACTTCCATGATGCAAATATTCTCCTCATGGCCATGTCAAGCTAGTAACGACATGGCATCATTGAACCAGAAGTTGCTAGGAAATGTGTCAGTTTTTGTGAGTGGACACACATGAAACGGAAGCCAGAAACATGCATTAAACATACTTAGAAAGTTCTTCCATTTCCTCTTCATGAAGGCGCTTTCGTTCCCTGAGTTCTTCTGGCAGGAATTTAGCTATTAGTTCTTCCATTATTATGTTCTTGCTGTACTTTCTTGATTGAAAGCCCTAGAAATGGATCAAAGTAATGAGATAATATACAGTCCACACGAAAAAAAAAAAACACAGACAATCAAGTGTAGCCCAGATGTAGTCTGATGGAGACCAGACAGTAGTCAAATCATGCATGTGTTGTAATTTGGATTTGGAAGCTAATCCAGCCACAATATATGTATCTTTTGGATGTTAGAGTTATGATTTTCCTAAAAAAATTCAATTGAACATTTATAATTAAAAAATATTTTAACAAAAAATGTTGCATTAAGCTTTTGAAAAATTTCACAGATGTCATAAAGCTTTGGATTTGAGAGGTTCATGTCTGAACTGTATTTTTGTGTTTACGAACTCTATCTTGGAAGTGCTGAAACACAAAGGGTCCAGAGAATCAGACAGCTGTGTTCATGTACCCTTTGTTGCCTTGCCCACCTCCACTCCAATCGAATCCCTGGCTCCTAGATATTGCCAAGTCTCCATGTCTTAACTTTAGTTAAAATAGAAACCACACAAAAACTAATGGCCAAATACAGGTGGTTGTCTCATTGCCAGTTTATGTCACCATCTTAGGTATCACTGAAACTCAGAATCAGACTTAGGTTAGAATGTCCCTACCATATGCATACCCAGAGATCTAAGTGCAGTATGTATTAATAATATGGCCCAAACATTGAATGGTAAAATATCTTCTAATAGAACAGTAAAACCTTAGAGGAGAACTTATTATTTCAACTTTCCTAAAGCAATACAATCTATTTGTAATTGTATTCTAAATACTTATCCTTCAGGGACGTGCAGCTCTCACCCCTCACCGAAGAAGCTTCTTTTTGTAGCAGACAAAGACTAGTACAGAAAGTCACAACTGGTCAAAATGTAGATAACAATCCACTGTGGGCTGCTCATCCCCAATTGAACAACTACAACACAATCCCTACATGTAAGACTCAGGACATCACAGAAGAGGGGGCAGAAAGGCGGTAAGAGCCAGAGGACCAGGATGTGTGCTTCCTTCTCTATATGCCTGGAAAGTTGTACCCATAAAATCTGAACAAAAATACAATTCTCTAAACAAGGCTTGAACAAATGACATCCCCAGAAAACCTATTATTTGTGTAATGAGGAAATCCCATGAAGCTATTCCTAGATGAGGAGCTCCAGGCCACTAAAGGCTGCTGGGAGGGGAAGGATCCATCTTCCCCAGGGAGAAAGCCGTTAATTGGTCATTTAATATCAGTGATCAGCCCCAAGAGCACATGCGTATGAGCAACACTAACTGGACTCGGAAAGTCGTAGTTATATATTTATATGCACACATATATGAAACACTAGTTAAAGAATATGAGGTCACAAAATTGAGAGGGAGTGGGGGGGTCATAGGCAGGATTGGATGGAAGGAGAGAGGGAAAAAGGAAGTAAATACAGCACTCGTGAAATTCTCAAATAATAATAAATAAAAAATTAATATCTGCAGAGAATTGATTGTGGTGGGACTCAGCAGAGGGAGCTCCTAAGTACCAAATTGCTGGCTTCAGACAATTAATTTTGTTTCTTCCCCAGGAGTCTCTACTCAACAACTAACATGGCTGGAATATGTATCACTCTGTTAAGTGGTGGAAGTATGCCCCTGGATGAATACAGAGCTAGATGAGAATATCTTCGAGCCTCTGAGTCTGAGATCCCACGGCTTCTGCCTTCTGGATGCCTTATCAAGTACGGCCATTGCATGGCAACAGGCAAAAATCCATAATGTCCAGTCCCAGGTTTTAGGGGAAAGCAGTGCCTCAAGAGGTAGGCAGTCTACGTGGGAAAGTGATTCCTCTGCTGATGCTAAAACAAAACTCCAGGAAGCGGACACCCTAAAATGGTAACAGCGCTTTTCTCTAGAGGCTGAGCATATGGTAGATGTTTCTCCTTCTGTTGGTGTGAACTTTATGGTGTTAACTAACTCAGCATGGATATCTCATTTAAATAGAAGAACCATGAGAATCTTATCTACAATCAGGTTGTGAATCCCACGTCTTTATCTAAGTGAAGCTATTCCATTAGCGGTTTCCCATTCTCCTTCTCAAGGCTACCCTGGACGATGGCTTCGCTCTAGCTCCTTTTTGTCAATGTCAGAGGTAAGAGAGGCTCAGCATGCACTTCTGTGGGCCTATAAGAACCTATAAATAGGGGGGTTTGGAGAAATGGCTCAGTGGTAAAGAGCATTGCCTGCTCTTCCAAAGGTCCTGAGTTCAATTCCCAGCAACCACATGGTGGCTCACAACCATCTGAACTGAGATCTGGTGCCCTCTTCTGGCCTGCAGACATACACACAGACAGACTATTGTATACATAATAAATAAATAAATAAATATTTGTAAAAAAAAGAACTTATAAATAATCACTTTTCTTCATGAGACAAGGTCTATCCTGGGTGACTCAGGTAGACATTGAACTCACAATGCCACTGTCTCAGCTTCCCAAATCCTGGAACTACCAGCCTGCGTTGCCATTCTCTAGAGATAACCCAGCTCCTGCGGCCTCTTTTCAGGGATGATAAGGGGAAAGCAACAGTAATACTGTTTGTAAGCTGAGATCCTCGAGTCTCTGAAGGAAGGAAAGCAACATACATCTCTTTCTTTTGCTATAGGAAAGCCCATAAGGCCCACATGAAGATATACGCTTGCATCGTTAATTTTGATGACTCTCAAGTCCTCAAAGCTTGACAAGTATCTGCTGATAAGAGCGGTGGCTCCCGAGGAGTTGTCGAAAGATCACATTGACATCTGAGATGGTTCTCTGAGCAGGTGGTGGCTGGGGCCTACAGCAGCTGACCTCTTTAAGCATAAGTAAACATCACTGTATGCCGAAGTCAGAGCTATCTAGTTCAAGGATAGTGGAAGCAAAATTCACTCAAGATTATTGTTTATGCAGTGCCACAAAGGTACCAGAACCAAGATTTCTGTTTATCGTCTAGTTCATGCTTTTGCTTCTAACACAAATGAACTTCATTACTGAGAGTTATTGAAAAGCTAGATGTTGCCTCATTTTCCTGAAGGACTTTGTGGAGAGAGAAAGGATGTTTAGGAGACAGCAGAAATAAACAGATGGTAAGCGGGGGGGGGGGGGGGGGAGGGATGGGGGGAGGTATTTTGGCCAAGCACAGTACAGTGGCTTAGGACCCAGTTGAGCACTGAGTTAGTAAAAAATAAGTTAACACAACCGAGGAAGAAAGAGCGGTTTACCTGGAAAAGAGAATCTTTGCACAGTGGACACTTCGCGTTATGATCTAGGCATCTCTCAAGACACTTCATGCAAAAGGTATGCCCACAAGTTGTTGTGACTGGCTCATAGAATAATCTGAAATTTAGCAAATGAAATAGAAGAAATTTTAATGAGATTTCAAAATAAAAGATAGGGGCATTCATGGTTAAGTGTTCACAGAACTCTTTATCCAAACCTGAGGGAGGGCACTCTGTGTGTCTTATCGCCAGCATTTTCCTTTTCATTCCTGAACTATATGTAGAAAGATGCAGAGCTTCATATTTAGGGCATAACCAAATTATTTTGTAACATTAGCCTTTTCCTGTCTGGTCTAAGAAAAATTCAGATTAGTGCTCAGAGTGTCTGAACAGATTCCATTATTAAGAAAGTATTTGGCCAACCTGTTTACCAGAGTATACTGTAAGCACACAAATACGTACGGAGAGATAGCCACATGCATACACACACATAGACCATGTATACCATATTACAATGGGGGAAAAACTCAATTCGTTTGCTAACCTTTAATTTTTCCTTCATTTAAGTGACATTTGGTGCCTGAAGGTTCTTACATCTGTAACAAACATGCGCCTGCCTCTTGTGTGGATAGATAATTTTCCTAGCAGTAGTAAGTAATATGCTAACGCATTTACTCCTATCAATAGACATGTAAAATATGTGCATATATCTACTTACATTCTTACAAATAAAAGTATGTTTATATGTACCATATTCCTAATAGATCTTATTGCTTTCAGAAGGGAGGATTTTTTGTTTTGTTTTTTGTTTTTTGAGACAGGGTTTCTCTGTAGCTTTGGAGCCTGTCCTGGAACTAACTCTTATAGACCAGACTGGCCTCGAACTCACAGAGATCTGCCTGCCTCTGTTTCCCTAGTGCTGGGATTAAAGGCGTGCACCACCAATACCCGGCAGGAGGATGTTTTTAAATCAATCTGGGGAAACTGGGGACCCTTAATAAAAAAGTATTCTACACATTCAGAGATGCATAGATTTATTTTGTGTAAAGAGAGGTTCATCTGAAGCAGGACCAAGAGTTAGGGGACAGCTGGTGGTGACTATTAACTGGGGCTCAGCCGGATGATGGTGGTACACACCTTTAATCCCTGCACTCAGAAGGCAGAGGAAGGCGGATCTCTGTGAGTTCGAGGCCAGCCTGGTCTATAGAACAAGTTCCAGGACAGAAAGAGCTGTTACACAGAGAAACCCTGTCTCAAAAAAAAAAATTAAATAAATAAATAAAGAAAGAAATGAAGAAGAAGAAGAGGAGGAGGAGGAGCAAGTGGCTTTTACATTGAGCAAGATGAGACAAATCTTGGCCAGCTTCTTTTGACTTCCCACGAGTGTTCAATTTAGAGCAAGAGGTTGTGAGCCTTGTGGTATATGGTATCACACATATTTAATTAGAGGTCAATAGAAGAGGTCAATGATTTGAGAAGGAGGAAGGAGACACAGGAGGAGTTGGAGGGGGAAAGGGAGAGCTGAAAATAATGTAAACACAGGACTCAGAAATGATAGTCTCAAAAAATCAATTAGAAAAGAACTGTAAACATTTGCTGCACCTCAATACATCCCAATGAGTTATTTTATTTGGTTGATTTGTTTGAGGAAAAACTTGGCAAGCATCTTTCTAAATGCAATAAGGATATGCAAAAGGCTGAGAGCCAAGACACATCTGAAGAACAAGGATGTGGGAGGGCTTGCTTTACCAAGCATCAGAACTTATTATAAAGCTACGATGGTTAAAACAGTATGTACCAGCACAAGGAAAAATAGATCCATGGAACAGAATAGAAAGCTCAGGAATAGAACCAGGCATGGATTCTTGACTTATGACAAATGTGACATTTGCAAACAGGGCCACAGGAGGGTTTGAAAGCACAAACAATCTGTATAAAGGCTAGAGCCCCTATCTGGACAGAGACATGAAAGTGGGCCATCTTTTATACCACACACAAAAATCAATTCCAGGTGATGTGAAAAAAAAATAAATCTGAAAAGAAAAAACAACTTCCAGAACGTAAAATCGGAGAACATCTTGATGAAACAGAGATGGAAGTAGAGAAAACTCAAAGAAACACTAACTATAAGTGAGAAGATCACTAATTTCAACTGCACTAAGATTAAGAATTTTTAAGTTCATCTAAAAGCATAATTAAAAGGGCAAGGGGAGAGTGCTTGCCATGCCCAGGTAAGAAAAAGCTTGTATCTAAAATATACCTAGAACTTGTAAGAAAAACACACCCAAAGCAGTAGGGAAAACCAATAACCTAGTAGAAAACCAGGCAAACACTGGCACACGCAAAAGCGGTGGCCATCCATGATATTTCTAAACTAGAGCCAGCCCAGCTAAGTACCCATCTAGAATAGAACGAGGAGACTGTGGTACACTCACACAACGAGACGCCGTGTGCTAATGAAAATGAACAAACCACTTACATGTTGATACGGACTTTAAAAGAAGAAACCAGACTGAAGAAATATACTAAAATTCAATCTAAGTTTTACAATTTAGGACAAATCAGAGTATACCCTTTACAGCTGCAAATACGCATGGCGAACTTATAAGAAGGAACAAACTAGAACTCAAGAGTGTAGCTTGGAGGTTACAGTAGTTACTTTTATATTGCATGCCTTCCCAGTGCTGGGATTAAAGGTGCACACCACCACTACCCATTCTTCATTGTTTGTTTTTTTTTTTTTTTAAGATAAGGTCTTGTTCTATAGCACCATTGGCCTAAGAGCACTGGCAAGCCTCTTGCCTCAGTTTCTTGCTCGCTGGGATTAGAAATATGTGCTGCCTCCCCTCGATTCCTCACCCTTGCTGTTTCTCAGGGGCGGGTTCTCACTCTGTAGCTCAGGCTGGCCTGTGACTCCTAATTCACCTGCTTCAAACTTCTGAGTATTGGTATTATAGGCATACTCATGATATCTGAATACTTTTAGATATTATTGATTATACATATGAGGATAATTGATAAATTCTATCTACTGCTAATATACAAAACTATTTTTTCTTGAGAGCTTGATGATTGAGACTACTGCTCTTTTAAGACCATAAATATATTTATCCTGCTGTATTTATGGTTGTGTGCAACACTATTTTTCATTAAAATTAACTTTATATATCAATAAGTGGCAATTATGATAAACTATTTTACTGCTGAGGAAATTAAAATGCAAGCAGACGAGATAACATGCCCAAGATTACAGAGTTAGCTGGTAGACAGAAAGCTTGGGATGTATAATCACATCTGACTCCACAACTAATCTTCCTCTTTCGGTCTACAAGACAGCTAGGACTACATGTGTCCTTATATTCAACTGCATTCCAGCCACTCAGCCGACATCTGCCCGCCCAAGTGCACTTCCACAAACGCTTTCCTCCTTCCCTTTCTGTCACTCTCCCTCCTCCCCTCTGCTCTGCAGAGAGAGACACACAAAGCATCTTACCTACGAAGAGAGAGAGGTATATACTGGGACGTCTGTCTGTCCTTTTTTCACTTAAGATAAGGGTTTTGAAAACACTTCAGAGAGACAGCTTTAAATCAGAGCAGGGCTGGCTTGTCTCACAAGAAAGCATTTCACATTATCAGAGCGATGTGGTAAACAATAGTAAGAAAAAAATCCCTTCCCTTAGATGTCAGTCCAGATAAAACGTCTGGCTTATCTGGAAAGAGCTATCTTTCCCCACCAGTGACAGCCTTGCACTGTGTTCTTTTGCTGTCAGGTTACAGCAAAGAGAGAAAAAGAAGCAGGAGGGAAAGAGAAGGAAAGGAAAGGAAAACTACCTTAATACCCAGTGACTTAGGGAGCTATAACAAGATTATATATAAAACTGACCCTTTTGCTCATCGCCAGATGGCATGGTGGCTGGTCACTATGCCACCAGAGAACTAGTTCAGATAGCAAACAGTCTCATTTCATATCTCAGAATACAGAATTATCGCAAAGGTATTGTTTTACAGAAGCCCAGAGATGAGCCCCAATGGCTACAGTGATGCATGCCAGATAAACCTCAAGGGGAATTTCATGCCCCTAATGATTGCAGGGCAGGATTCTGAGATGTGGGGGTCATTGGGGCAGACTTCCCTTAATGGAGTCCTTCCAATTCAGCAGTGTTGACTTAAAGACAGAAAAGGGTTTCATTATGTACTCTCCAATTACTCTTCCCACTTTTTAGAAAAATAGGGCCTCCTGTAGCCCAGCATGGCCTTGAACTCACTATGTAGCCAAAAATCACCTTGAACTCTTCACCTTCCTACATCGACATCCCAAGTGCTGGGATTGCAGTGTGTGCTGGCTGCTACCCCTGGCTTCCAGTCACACTTTCCACCCTTTCCCCTGTGAAACTTACAACCCAATCTATTTCCTCTCTCGAATCAAAATGTATAAATTCATGCTTTGTCTCCCTTTTCTCCACCAGGGCTTAGATTTCAGTCTAGAATCTTGAACAGGTAGTACAAATGTCTAATTCACACCCAAGCATCTTGAAACTACCTGTGATTTTAGACCCGTGATGGTTAATACCAATTGCCAACCTGATGGATCTAGATTCACAAAGAGAGAACCCTCCAGGACACTTGTGAGAGATTGTCTAGGTTAGTCTGAGGTGGAAAGACCCATCTGAACTGTGGGAAGTGCCATGCATGGCCTGGGCTGGGATCTTGACTGAAAAGGAGCCAGTGAGCTAAGCAATGACACTCCTTAGGGCCTGTTTCCTGTATATTGGGAACTCAATGTGAGCTAGAGGCAGGGCTCCTGATCTTACAACCACACTTTGCCCACCTGCTGTTAGGCCTGCCTCACCATGAGAGCACCAACCCGCCAAAGGAAAGCCAGAATAAATACTTCCTCCCTGAAATTGCTCTGGTCAAATATTTAGTCAGAGCAACGAGAAAAGTAGCCAAATACAAAGCCTCTCCTCCAAAGACACACCAGGGCCAAAACAAAACCCACCAACAATCGTGACAAAACTACCAATGGCTACAAGTGGGAAAAGGAACTTTTGAAGCCTAGAAAAACACAGGTGAGGGCATCCACACTAAAGAAATTCCGTCGGCATCTGATGTGGAACTTCCAGACAGAGCCTGTTGGAAGGGAAGCTGCATGTTTCTTCCCAACCGCTGAAGTGTTAAGAGCTTCTAATCAAAAAGTCCTCTAGGCTAGCCAGGTTCCTTACACCATAAGACAGCGAGAGTCTAGCTATAATTTAGTAGCCTACATAACAGCTAGCTACTCTGGGCAAAGACGGAACAAGGGGTCAGAAAGAGGGACACAGTGGCTTTTAAGCTTAGGGGGTGTGAACTAGACGGGGTGCTTATCCTCCGTGTGTTTATTTCTTAAACCAAATTCCTAACTCTTCTACAAAGTCCCTTGTGGTTAGGACAAAGAAGATGAAAGAGGAAAAGAAAAGGAAGACGAACAAAAGAATTTCAACCTCAGGATTTTTATTCCACAGGGAAAACACAAACAGGATGAGTCTGTATGTTTGATTGTGGGTCGCCCGGTTTTGGCAGGAGTGTTAAGGAGGGTTAAGCAGAACAAAGACCTGCTCTTTCTGAGGAAGCTAAATTAAATCTACTTCACAGTGCCTATCATGGGCTTTAGAGCCACTGATTCAGTAGGTACCGAGCCCCTTCTCGGCTTGAAAGCAGGTTTTGCTGTCTCCTACCTTGGTTTAGCATGATGCACTTGCCACTCTGTTGTGAGGGGCGGGATGAAGCGGTGTAAGGATCCACTTCTACTGTTCAGCACACTCTTGTCTACACCACCTAAGCGGACTCCTGACAGTGTGTTTTGCAGCTTAGTTTGATGACTGGCTAAGACCTGTCTATGCTTATGAACAAATCTTGCTACAACAGATTTTTTTTGTGTATTATTATTTTACTATTATTGTTGTGATACTGATTATTAAATCCAGAACCTCATGAATGGTAGCCAAGTCCTCTCCCACTGAGCTACTCCCCTAGACCCAAGTATATTTTCTCTAAGAAAAGTCTGTGTTTTAGGTAATAGTTAATTCTTAATCAGATGATTAAGAAAAGTCATTCAGAATATAAACTCATATGACCAATAGGAGAGGAATAAGCTCGCAAAGGACAGGCAAACATTTGTTCAAGTGTCTCAGTTCTTTCTTAATACTTTTGGAGAAAGTCACCTCATTTGAGAATCTAAAGGAATGCTATGTGCTTTCCTCTTAGAAATATGCACAACCCACACACACACACACACCACACACACACACACACACACTTTTGCTTATTACTTCAATGAATTCATGGATCTATTTGAATATACACAAAGAGCTTCCTCGAGGTCTATGGCTCTAACATGAAAGACCCTCTGGGTAAGAAGAAAAAAACTGTTAATTTTTTGAGTAACTCCCTGTATTCCAGACACTACTCTAGGCACTGAATAGTTTTTCTTAATCAGTCATCACAGCTCTGGAGTTCACTGCCCTGTTTTCCTACTTTACTAAAGAAAAAAGAGTGGCAGAAAATGTCACTTGCTCTAGGACAGAGTCTGTAGGTGGAAGAGCTAGGATCCCAACAGTGGCTTCAGAGCCCTTTCTCTCAGCTACTACACCACAGCTATGAAATGAAATAAACTATTACATTTCAAGGTGGTGAACAGACCACAATCACAGAATCTTTCTAGTTGTCCTTGAAGTGTGGCATATGGATAATCTGCTCTTTAGAGCCCTGAGGAAGTATAGATAACATACTAGTTGGAAGGAAAATGCTTGACCAAGAATCATATGTACTGTTCTTTAGACAGCATAAAATACACACCAATGGTAGGCTTCTCTTTGGTTCCAAGAAAATGCTTATGGCATTGATATTAACCCTTAAGTCCTTAATGTAGTAGTTTAGATCAGGGTCACAAGTTCAAATACCTCGAAGGCTCGAGCAATAATGTGAGACAGGCTGGGATAAGTTCGTGGGATCATGACCAGCTGGCAAGTGTATGCCCACTGTACAGTCATACATAACAACATCAGATCTAATGAGGACCAAATAAACATGCTCCACTTGGGGCCCATCAGTTTTTGACCTTTGTTGCTTTGCCACTCCCCCAGATCTTTTGAAATCATGACTTAAGGATGTAAAGATCACCATTTGTAAGCTGGGGACACCAGCGGTTCTCGTGACAATGTGATTTCCATCTCATCTGGGCCATGATTTTTACATACTAACTAACTCAAGAGTTACTAGAGGGAAAGGCCCAGCCACCAAAGAGAAGGAACTAGCAAGCAGTTAAGTGATGACCCACGTCACATACCTCATACACAGTGAGCATTCAAGGTCAGTCGCATCAAGGGATGTAAGTGGAATACTGAGATCAGGTTTGGCCCCCTCATCAGCAGGGTGATCTGTGATTTAGAACAACAGCAAAGTCAGAGCTGCATCAACTTGGTTTTACAAACAAGTACTTCTGAGTGAAAAAAAAAAAGAAGTTTTCAAACTTCCCCCAGAGTTTAATTTTGTGGCTGCCTGAGCAATTGCCAGGCATTCCCTAAAGTGGACTTCCAGGGGGTGTTTGAGCAGTCTCCATAGACAGAAGGCCAAGGCTAGAGCTCCTGGCGAGCATTCAAATTCATTAGCAGCAGTGGCAACTCCATGGAGTGAGCCAGGTCTTCAAAGCTCACACTTAATCTTGGAAAGATAGGGGAGGCCTGCTTCTCAGAACACAACTAAGTGAGACATGACCACACCTTTCCCCATCCTACATTCCCAGACCAGGGATGAGGGCAGGAAATGGTTGGCCTGGAAGAAAGTGACATGATGGAAAGCATGGATGGTGTTACTTGATGCGGTACCCTACCCCCGATTGTCTTGACTACGGATGCTAATTATCACTTTTCTGTGTGGCGGCTACCCCGCACACTCACATTCTGTGAGAAACCTCACAGCAACCCCTGGATTTAACAGCTGGTGAGTGCCAGAGCTAGGTCACAAACTCAGAGCCAGAGGATCCCCCGCCCCCCACAAAAAAAAAAACCGAGGGAAACTACATATGTCAGTGAGCCCAGTCATCTGCATTAAGCTCCTTTCTCCCTGGGTGGAATTAGTACCTTGTCTGGGGACTTTATTAGGCACGTCCAGGTCTTCTTGGTTTTCATCAACTTGGCAATGGTTCCTTTTCTTTTCCTTGCATTTGCCGGTCCTGATGGAGGCAGTATTGAGCTTCTCTTCTTCCTGATCTTTTCCATTGTCCTCCTGACTCCCCACCTTTACTTGAGCTGAGTTCTTCAGGGCTGCTGCTTTCTCCCTGAGCTGCTGCTTCCTCCTGACTTGAACAGTGTGGAAGCTCTGGACTTTCTAGATGGAGCAAAAGCCAGATATCAGAATCGACTAGAGACCAATATCGTCCTCCAATATTGTCCCCCTTAGGGGACAAAAAGGAAACAACATAATCCTGCTCTTCACCTCCTGACCTCTCAGTGGATACATAACTCAATGGAGGGCCAGTCATGGGGCTTACTGCTCACACACCCAATCTATGTCAAAGGCTTGCCTTGCTTAATAGAGTTAGGGGACTTCCCTAGGCACGGCCAAAAGGCACATGGGAGGAAAAGCTTCCTGGGCAGGGGAGAAAGGGACTGTAAGGGAAGGCACCACTCTTCCCTCCTATCCACATCACTCCCCCGGTGGTCTGTGAGGAAAGCAAAGCATTCTGTGAGGGGTATCCTGTTACCGGATACTTCCTCTCACCCTTGCCATCATTCGTCGCCATTCTTTAAAGGACTTTAGGAAAGGCTTTGGGGCCAGCTCTGTACAGGCCTTCCAAAGCAGCCCATGTTCCAGGGCTGTATGCTAGTTTCATCAAAGGAGCAGGGGACAATCCATTCCTTTCCCTCAATTTTGGGTGAAAAGTCTGAAAAAGAGACATAATAGTTTGGCATAATAGCTGGTCTCTAGCCTTTTAGAGAATTTGGTCCACTAGGAAGGTATTGGGAAGCGGAACTAAAAGTAATTGCAAAGATGTGCTTATGCACAGTGCTCCGGAGAAGCTCTCTTCTGCAATCGAAATCAATATTTGACAGCAAAAGGCTCACTTTCCGTTGTTTCTCCTCTACCCTTGCCAGCAATCCTAGTGGACACAGGCGGGAAGAAACAAAGAAGTGGAGAGGAAAGGAGAGGACGTGGCTTTTCTCATCCTACATCCCAGGGGGTTCTCAAGTACTAAATTAAATAACACTACAGTCTTGACTTTCCATGAGCCCAGAGCACTGTCCACATAAGACCCCAAGGCATTGCAAAACAATGTTTGGGTGAAAATACACTTGCTGCTCCCCAGTCTGCTCACATTGAAAAGCCAGAAGCTCTGTTTCCTTCATTTTAGACTGAGTGGCAAATCGAATTCCCCACTGCAGACCCTGGGTCCTCATGTTAGCTGCGTTAGTCATCTACTAATGACCACTAGGGACTCTCTGATTTCAGGAGATATTCCAAGTTCTGCCTTTACCAAGAAAAAACAGCCGCCTTGGGTTTTATTCCTTCTCTAGAGCAGACACAAAAACTAGGAAGACGTGAGCATCCAGGGCTTATATACAAGTAAGGAACTTCAGGCACAAATGGAAAACTGCT
>NW_024545105.1:0-32128 GCF_018167655.1 Microtus oregoni
ACTCAAGGAGAATTCAAAGCCAGCCAGGGTGACATAGAGAGATCACATTTTAAAAGAGAGAGAGAGAGAGAGAGAATAAAAAAGAAAAATGTAGATGGGAGTTTCTGTCCCACTCAGTCCTGCAGCCACGCAGTCCCAAAGAAACACACAGAGGCTTATATTAATTATAAACTGTTTGGTCTATTAGGTCAGGCTTATTATTAACTTGCTCTTACAACTTAAATTAATCCATAATTCTCGTCTATGTTTAGTCACGTGGCTTGGCACCTTTTCTCAGTGAGGCATTCTCATCTTGCTTCCTCTGCGCCTGGCTGGTGACTGTGTCTCTGCCTTTCCTCTTCCCAGAATTCTCCTAGTCTGGCTGCCCCACCTATAATTCCTGCCTGGCTACTGGTCAATCAACATTTTACTAGACCAATATGAGTGACAATTTTTTACAGTATACAAGAGCATTATCCCACAGCAGAAAAAAACAGATTTGATGTCTTCATTTAATACCTGTTATTTAGCTCACAGTGTTGAGGTGAGAATTTTCCGCCAAGAGTGTCCCAATTGCTAGTCAAGATATCACAGGCTAAAATTAAGAGATCAACTGGACTAAATTCTCATTTGAAAGTCTTGCAGAAAGTCTGCGTCCCTTACCAATGCTACGGGCAGGATTCAGTTACTTGTGGTTCCAGATGGAGACCCTCATTTCCTGGGATTTTTCTTGGCTCCATGAAGTCACTTGCACTCCTACCCCTTCTTCCCTGGCTACCAACAGAGAATTCTGTGTGTTAAATCTCTTCCTGACTTCCTCTTTTGCTACAAAGCAAAGGAAACTGTGTGTCTTGCCTTCTTTTCTGTTACTGTGATAAACTATCATGACCAAGGCAACTTAAGAAAGGAAAAGCTTATTTGGGCTTACCACTCCAGGGGGATGAGTTCATCCCCATCAGAGACAGCAAGCATGGCGGCATGGGAGGCCTGGAGGCTGGGTAGCAACTAAGAGCTCGCACCTTAAACTGCAAGTGGGAAGCAGACACAAGAGATTCAAATGCTTGAGAGTCTTTCAACTCTCAAACCCTCTCCAAGGGACACAGGTCTCCCAGCAAGGCCACATCTCCCAGGCCTCCCCCAAACACCACCCAACTGGGAACCAAAAGTTCAAAGGCCAGAGCCTATGGAGGACATTCTCATTCAAACCACTCCACTGTGCTTTTAAAGGGTTAATATATCCGGGGGTATGGTTGATGGATAAATCCCTGGCTGACAGGGTTGTTATATAATAATAAAATTGTAAACAGAGTTTTTATAATTAGGCTATGCTTATCTAAATAAAAGTCTATTAAAGACAACTTAGTCACAGAATGTCCTCAGATGACTATGCATTATGTTCACGTTTCTAAGCATTATGTGCAGTAAGTACGCCAGTAGACAGGAGCTTCAGATTCTGTCCTGGGAATGGCAGAGGCTGAATTTGGGGAGACTGACTAGGACTCCCACATGCTACGATGGTTAAATGACCTAGAGCAACTCTATCACGATTTTTCCCAGAGCAGGTGACGCCTGCTCTATTACCACAAAATATTAGTAGAATGAAGGTTAGATTTTCAAACAAACAAAAAACTGCAGTGCTTCCTAGAGGGAGACTTGCCCACAATTATTTTAACCTAAAAATCAAATAATTTCAACAATCAAGTAAATTAAACTTAAATTAATATTTACAATGTTTCTCTCTCCCTCTCTAGAAGCCTTCTGAGGGGGACTGCTCACTATGATTCTAGCCAGTCCACCAACTATCGAAGTGCCTGAAAAGCAGACCCTGGTTCTCTGTTGAGTTCAGCCTCTCAGGAAAGCAGGAAAAATGAGCAGGAGCCCAGTAGATAGATGTTCACCCATCAGGAAGCTCGAATGTACCTTGACATAGACACACCCCCTTCTCTGTCTCTTCTGGATCCTCACATAGGCTAATAACTCTTGTCTTCCTTCTCACACCTTTCTCCAGACACTAGACCAGGACTTCCTTTTCTCTCTACATCTGACAGTGTAGATACACCCTCTGGAGAGATACCCCAAGTGCCACACTAAACACCCCTAATTCACCTGGAAGAAGCCACATCAGCTTTTCTCCAGTTTTACAATGACTCTTGCAGGGCAGAGGTAGAAATTGGCTAGACAATTTTGGCAGTTCAAAAAAAGTAGCCAGTTTCTTTGTTAGCCAAAAACCAAAATTTTCCTTAGATCTCCTGGCAGTCTCATCCTTGCTAGAGACCAGATATGCCAAAAGTGCTTTGGGGGCCCAGGTCTCTGATGTGGTTAAATGACTCTAAAACCATCTTAGACCATCACTTACCATAACAGTTTATGTCAGGGCTGGTGAGGTGGCTTAGAGGTTAAGAGAACTGGCCCCTTCTCTAGGGTTCAGCTCCTAGTATTCACATGGCAGCTCACAACCGTGTGTAAGCCAAGGTCTGGGGAATCTGATGTCCTCTTCTGGCCTTCACTTCCACCAAGCATGCAAGTGCTGCACAGACAAAACACCCACAAACATAAAGAGGCTTCAAATGATCAACATCTACTGTCTGCATTTGGGAAAAAAAAACTGTAAAGAAGAGGGAATTTTTAGAAAAAGTCTTTTTCTATCAAAGTTATGTTTTTTTTCTATCAAAAGTACTTATCCTGACAATGACTCATATTTCCTGGAACTCCTCTTCCTCTTTGTGCCAATTAACTAATTGTGTAAGATTGTGAAGTCAAGCTCCGACCAATGGGGTTGAGTCACCACCTATGTCAGAGATTAAAGACTGAAGCCATTTTAACCAAGTGTGCTTGTGAGCTGTGCTTGGAATCTGTGGTCGTTTGGATGAGAATGGCCCCAACAGGCTCGTACGTTTATTAAATACTGGATCCCCAGTTGGAGGGATTGTTTGTTTGAGAAAGATCAGAAGGTGTGGACTTGTTGAAGTAGGTGTGTCACCGATGGTATGCTATTCCCAATGTGTTCTGCCTCCTGCTTATTATTTGAGATATGACCCCCTTATTATGTGAGCTGTAAACCCTCAATCTCTCCTACTGCTGTGTCTTCACTCTGCCTTCATAGACTCCAGCCCTTTGACAATATAAGTCCAATTAAACATTTCATTTATAAGTTGCCTTGGTCAAAGTGTTTTATCACAACAATAGAAAAGAAACTAACATGGAAGTTGGTACCAGAAGTTGAATGTTGCTGTGACAAGCCTGACCATGCGGATGTTTGGAAGATTACAGACCTGGGGACTTTGGACTAGAAACGTGATTGAATTCTGTAAGAAGGGTTTACTGGGCCATCCTTCCAGGAGCTTGGCTGACAGTAGGACTGAGCACTGTGGACTGTGGATGCCCAGCTCAAAAGGTTTCAGTGGGGAACAATAACAACAACTGGGCGGGAAACCATTCTTGTGACATTTGGCAAAGACTGTGGCTGGTTTCTGCATTTGTCCTAAGATTTTTCATGAAACTAAATTGGAAAATAATGGACTCATTTCTTTGGCAGGGGAGATTTTAAGATATCCTAACATCGAACCTATTTCACAGTTATTAATAATCTTATGCATTGTTACTCAAGGAAAAATAGAGCAGGTATAGTTTGAAGAGAAAAAGAGCATCGGAAAATTTAATGCTGGATCCAAGGCTTGTGCTGAAAGAGCTAAGGAGATTAAGAGACCAGATCTGAAATGGAATTGGGGGTGTTGCCCTCAGGAAAGACTCTACCCAGATAAGCTTCCAACTTGTGAAAGGAAAAGACCTATGGGGTTTTCAGTTCTTATGTCATTCAAGGGAGCTAGGCAGACAGGCAGACATGGCAATGTTGTTCTCATGGTTCTGGCTTTAGAGTCATAAAGGGTACAGGAGTAGAGAGGTTGTGAAATCTTCCTCTGTGGTTAAGGTGTGAATCCCTGCAACATGTGGCAGGCTGGCCTCTGCATGGCCACCCCACCCAGAGAGGCCATTTGTAAAGCTGTGAAAGTGGAACCTCGATTGCATTGGAGACCCCAAGATATTCGAGGTGCCAAAGTCATGGGATACCTGCCAATGGAAGCTGCAGCCTGGTGTAGGAGGTCCTGATCTCAATTTTTTTTTTTGAGTGCTCAATACTCACATATCCACTGACTTTTTTTTTGCGGGTTCCTCAGGTCTGGTCGCTTCTTCCTTGTTTTTTTGGGGTTTGTGGATTAGCCTCGCATTCTCCTCTGTACTTCTGGTCCCTTCTCTAACATTTTTGGGGGTTTAGTGGTCAGCCCCACATTGGGCACCAATTATTGAAAGGAGCGTGGGGCCCTTTGTTTGTCCCAGCTGCCCCACTAGCTTACACCTGAAATAATCACACAGAAATAGTATTAATTAAATCACTGCCTGGCTCATTACCTCTAGCCTCTTATTGGCTAACTCTCACATCTTGATTTAACCCGTTTTTATTAATCTGTATAACACCTCAAGGTCAAGGCTTCCTGGGAAAGATTCAGCATGTCTGATTCTGGCAGCTCCATAGTGGTTCTCTGTCTGCCCTTCTTCCCAGCATTCAGTTCTGTCTTCCTGCCTACCTAAGTTATGCCCTATCACCAGGCTCAAAGCAGTTTCTTTATTTAACTAATGAAAGCAACACATAAACAGAAGGACCTCCTACACCAGCAGTCAAAGAGTGGAACAAACCTGAGGGGAGGGGGATGTGACAGGCAGGAAAGCTGGAGAGGCAGAGTCACCTAAGCCCTTTGACATCAGCCCGGAAGCTACAGGTCTTGGAATTTGCTCTGCTGGATTTTGGTTCTTCTTTGAGCCAGTATTTCTCAATATGCCCTCATTCTTCCTTTTGGAATGGTAATGTATATACTATGCCATTGTATGTTAGAAGTATGTAATTTGCTTTTTGATTTTACAGGTTGTTACAATTAATAGATTGTCTTAAGTTTCAAAAGAAACCTTGGACTTTTAAACTGTGTTGGAACTGTGGAAGGCTATGGCAATTTTTGGAGTTGGACTACATGCATTTTGCATTATGATATGGTCAGGAGCTTAAGGGAACTAGGGAGAGAGGTGTGGTGGTTTGAATGAGAATGACCTCCTTAGGCTCATGTGTTTGAATACTTGGTTCCCAATTGGTGGAACTATTTGGGAAGGATTGGCAGACCTGGCCTTGATGGAAGAGATGTTTCATTTGAGGCAGGCTTTCAGGCTTCAAAAGGCTCATGCCATCCCCATTGTTCTTTCTGCTGCTTGCTGTTTGAGATGTGAGCCCCCAGAAGTTTCTGCCACCATGCCTTTGTTCTGCTATCATGAAGTTTAGCCCTCTGAAACCATAAGCTCAAATAAAAATTTGTATTTATAAGTTGCCTTGGTCATGGTGTTTTATCACAGCAATATAAAAGTAGCTTATACATGTTCTAATGCACTCTTTTTACAAACATGCACACACAATTGCATTACCAAAGAATTTTTGTTTTTTCTATATTTTCCTTTGCACAACAAGATTACTCTCTGTTTCTAACACAGAGTGGAATAGTTGCTAAAGTTACGAAAGCACCTGGAAATGTTGAGGAATGAAGACATGAGCAAGGTGTGACTGGGAACGGCTGGAGCTCCTTAGCGGTTATTTCAATGGTTATGTCCAGAATTCTGAAAGAAACACAGAAAGTAGTAAGCAATCTAATGATGTAACAGATGGAAATAAGGAATAACTGGTCAGAAACAGACATTAAAATCTTCCTTGTTGGGGCTGGAGAGATGGCTCAGTGGTTAAGAGCACTGACTGCTCTTCCAGGGAACCTGGGTTCAATTCCAAGCACCCACTACAGACTACTGTCTATAATTCCAGTTCCAGAGGACCTGACACCCATGGCAAAAACACCAATGCACATAAAATAAAAATAAAAACTTTCTTGTTAAATAGAAACAAGAATGCGGTTGCCTCACGTGCCCTGTGTCTTTATGGAAGCTAGAATAGGATTACTGGTGAAATAAAATTGTAAGCAAAATACGGGAGAGCTACATGGTTACTTTGGTCAGGGTAGTGATGGAGGAAGGTCATTGGTTAAATAAAGAAACTGCCTTGGCCCTGATAGAGTAAAATTTAGATAGGCGGAATAAACAGAACAGAATGCTGGGAGGAAGAGGAAGTGAGCTCAGAGGCCATGCTCCCCTCTCCCAGGCAGATGCAATGAAACAAGCCGCCAGGTGAATCTTTCCCAGTAAGCGCACCTTGGGGTGCTACACACATTATTAGAAATGGGATAGTCCAGGTGCGAGAGTTAGCCGAGAAGAGGCTAGATATAATGGGCCAAGCAGTGTTTAAAAGAATACAATTTGTGTGTTGTTATTTCAGGGCATAAGCTAGTGAGGCGGCCAGGAGCCGGGCTGTAGGAAGAGGCCCGCAGCTCCCACAACAGGGTAGTATATGTGTATGTATATATTCATATGTGTGGGTTGGCACATGTGTGATGGTGTACATGAAGATCACAGGGACAATCTCAAGCTTCATTTCTCAGACACCATTCATGTGATTTTTGTTTTTTCTTTTTATGAGGGGGGTCTCTCACTGGATCTTCCCAAGCAGACCAGAGTGGCTGGTCAGTAAGCCCCAGGAATCTGCCCAACTCCTACTTTCTAGTGACAGAGTTACAAAACCCATCTCCCCTTTCTTTCATCCTTTTAAATTTGCATATTTATGCGGATTCTGGGAACAGGCCGTCAGGCTTGCGGTAAGTTTTACTCAAGGAGTTATCTCCCCAACCATTTGCAGCTGTTTTTTTTTTTTTAACCACTTCAGTTGAGATACAAGAACAAAGGGAGGACCCAAAGATGTCATTCACAAATAAATTAAACTTTGCAGACTGGCATGCGAGGAGTGAGAAAGCGGGTCCGGGGAGAACCCTGAGAGCATGGCCATGCTACCCTTTATTTGAGAGCTCAGTATCAATTCCAAAGTCGGCTTTTCCTCTTCATCTGGAGAAGAGACCCTCAAAACACGTCAGACATACAGGCTTCTCTTCTCATACCAAGTTCAGAATGATGGGCCTTTAAGGGCAAGTGCTCACTGCCTCCAGGCTACCTGGAAGCTCAGCTCATCAAATTCCAAAGGAGAAGTGAGCTGCACCAATCACAGCTCAGGCAGCAAGGAGCAGGCAGACCTTGCTGGTGTCTACATCCACATGATGCTAATTCTGCAGGGTGTGCCAAATACAAGAGCTCAGAGAGCTCCCTCTAGATTTCAAAGGATGTACTGACTAGTTTAGGAACACAGGGATGGAGCCACCACATAAAACTCGTAATAGAAGGTTCTCACAGGAGCTGTGCGGATAGTGTTGGAAACAAATATTCTAGGTATCGCACAAAGAAACTCATGAGCAAAAGGAAAGTAACTGGGCAAGGCAATTTTGTTTTGAAAAAAAGGATATGCTAGGACCTAAACCAAGCTAGCAAGGATGCCAGGTAGGAAGTTCACTTAGCGTTTACTCTAACTCAGTATGACTCCTGCTTTCCGCATTGACTGTAGTTCAACTTCAGTCTTTTGCCATTGACTAGTTGTTTTGTTTTGCTTTTTAATTGGGGCAAAGGAAATGAAAGAAAGGGGTTGGTCACTCCAGGCCATCAGGTTCCCAGAATACACCTGGGCCTTACACAAAAGTTTTACTAGATGAGGGAGGTTAAAATATTTTCATTAAAGTTTTACAAGGCAGGGGAGACTAAAATATTTGAATTCCTTTTCAGGACAGTTTTGCAAAGTGAGGGAGATTTATGGGTTCTCAGCACCTAGAGGGTTAGCTCTCTTTGACAGAAAAAAAAAATCTCATAGTTTGATTACTGCTTTGGTGCTGGTCCATCAGAATGGCAGTGCCCCTAATGGGGTGCAGTGCCCACCTGGGAAAGCTGCACACTCCAGTGTGGTGCCAACCCCAGAGAGCAGCCACAAGGAACAAGCCCAGCAAAGTCTTAGAAGTAGTGTGGTCTGGCACCTTAGGGGTCCAGCCCTAGCCCTCTAAGGAAGGAAGAACTACATTCCAGCTTCAAGGCTTACACTTTTCCTACAGGGTTTCATGCTCGCTTTGGGCTACTTACACCTGATTTCTGCCTTTTGGACTAGAAATGGTCCCCATCACTGTCCCACTGTTGATACTGGGAACGGATCATTTGATTTGGATTAGGATTGGACTTGGGCTGTGGAGTAGGTGCTGGAATGAGCTTGAGACTTTGGAACTATAGAGATGGTGTAATCAAATTTTGCACTGTATAAGGACATGAGTTTAGAGGACCCAGGAGTGGGTGTTATAGTTGAGATATTGTCCTTAACAAAGTTATGTTTATTCTCTCTCTCTCTCTCTCTCTCTCTCTCTCTCTCTCTCTCTCTCTTTGGTATTTTGAGACAGGGTTTTTCTGTGTAGCCCCGGCTGTCCCAGAACTTGCTCTGTAGATCAGGCTGGTCTTTGAACTCAGAGATCCTCCTGCCTCTGCCTCCAAGTGCTGGCATTAAAGGTATGTACTACCACTGCCCAGCTTTTTTATTTATTTTTATTAGTTTTATTAATTTAACAAATGTAATCGTTCATGTGTGGTGCTTTAAATGAGAACGGTCCCCGTGGCTCCTGTGTTTGAATGCTGGTCCCCAGTTAGTGGAAATATACAGAAAGGGTTAGGAGGTGTGTTACCAGGACTGGGTTTTGAGGTTTCAAAGCCCACACCGTTCTGAGCCACTCTTTTTACCACATGCTAGCAGATCATATGTAAGCTCTCAGCTACTGTTTGCCCCAGCACCGGGCCTCCCTACCTGCTCCCATGCTTCGCATCATGATAGCCACGGACGCATCCTCTGAAACTGTAAGCAAGCCTCCAACCAAATGCTTCCTTTTATAGGTTTCTTTGGTCATGGTGCCTCTTACAGCAATAGAAAAGTAGCTAAGACACCAGGTAACCATACTGGGACGTGTGGGGGTATGTAAGATGTGCAGGTCATTAGGACTCTCTTTCAAGTACTTTGGGTTTAGTTGTTGTTACTGTGTGTATGTGTGTGTGTGCAAGCAATCAATGTGTGATGTATGTGTGATGTGTTGATATGTGTTGCATGAGTGATGTGTATATGCATGTCATACATGTAATGTATGTATATGTGTGTTGTACACGTGATGTGAACATATGTGTGTTGTAACTGTGATGTGTGTATATGTGTGTATGTACATGCAATTGGGTTGCAAGAACATGTATGTGGAGGCCAGAGGTCAAGTACTTCTGCTACTCTTCATCTTTAAAAGAACTAATTTTATTAGGTTTTTAATTACTGTATGTGTCACGAGTGCACACATTCACACACTTGAATGCACTCGTACATACCTACAATCCCAGTACTTGGGAGTGGGGAGTAGAGGAGACAAGTGCATCCCTGGAGTTCATTGGCCAGCCAGCCTGGACCAGTCAGTGAGCTCCAGGCTCAGTGAAAGATGAGTGTGTGTGCAAGCAATCAATGTGTGCTGTATGTGTGATGTGTTGATATGTGTAGAGGGAAACAAGGTAGAGGGAAATTGAGGAAATATCCAAAGGGTAAAAAGATCTCAGTCTGGCAAAGCTTGTGAGTCACCAACCAGCTCCCAAATCATAACCCAGAGACTTCTTATTAGTTATGAATACTCAGCCTTAGTTTATGCTCATTTCTGGCTAACTTTTTCCCCCTTAACTTGTATTAACCTGTCTTCAACTATGTTTTGCCTCAGAGTTTTTTACCTTTCTTTTCTTCTGTATATTTTGTTTTCATTGTTTCTTGTGTCTGGTTGGCTGGAGGCTGCCTGGCTTCTGGCCCCAGGAGTGTCCTTCTCTTTCTCCTTCATTCTCTTCTCTTTCTTTCCCTCTCCCTCTGTCTCATGCCTCCTAGATTTCTCCTCCTACCCATTCTCTCTGCCTGCCAGTTCTGCCCATTCCTCTCCTGCCTAGGAGCAGCTATTGGCTGTTCAACTTTTTACTAGACCGATCAGGTGCCTTAGCCAGGGAAGGGAACAAACGCAACACATCTTTACATAATTAAACAAAGGCAGCAGAAACAAATGTAACACATCTTTGCCTAGTTAAAATAATGTTCTCAAGAGTTAACTGCCGTAACAGTAGTTCCTATCTGAAACTTCAGAAGCAGGACTAAGGCCAGAAACTTACCCACTAGCTCGCCCTGATATATCCTTCCCCACTTCAAGCCCCGAGTGCCACAGTGCACAGCCTCCACTTCCTCTAAAAGACTGCGGTTCTTCAGTTCCGATCAAAAGAGCAACCCTGCTTCTAGAGACGCCTGTCTTCTATCTTTTACTTCTTCATCACCTCCGTCATCCTAATCTAACAATACCCAAGGCCAACCTCTAGCCTGAATACACATGCGCACACACATGCATCCAAAGTACATGAGCACATATTCACACTAATACGTGTATACACCCCTCACTAACAACACAACACACACTCAATGTTTAAAAATCAGTTAAAAATTCAATTTAAAATCATTAATGATGATGACCTATATCGTAGACACTGACTGTGTACTGTAGGCTTCCTGGAAACCTCTGGGAACCACTGTATCTTAGACACTAACTGTGTGCTGTAGGCTTCCTGGCATCCTCTGGGAACCACTGTATCTTAGACACTGTGTGCTGTGGGCTTCCTGGAATCCTCTGGGAACCACTGTATCTTAGACACTAACTGTGTGCTGTAGGCTTCTTGGCATCCTCTGGGTACCACTGTATCTTAGACACTGTGTGTTGTAGGCTTCCTGGCATCCTCTGGGTACCACTGTATCTTAGACACTAACTGTGTGATGTAGGCTTCCTGGAATCCTCTGAGAACCCCTAAAGCTTCTTCTCTTAGGGGTCTGATGGTCCACACTTCACTTCCAGTTTCTATGGCTCAACAGTAAAATGAGGATTGTCTATTTTTTCCTTTTCTGCTCTTTGTACATCTTGTTATTCTCTGTCCGTCCTAGTTAGGATTATTATTGTTGTGATGAAACACCATGACCAAAAGTAAGTTGGGGATGAAAGGGTTTATTTGGCTTATGCTTCCAAATCACTGTTGAGTATTGAAAGAAGTCAGGACAAGAACTCAAGCAGAGCAGGAACCTGGAGGCAGAAACTGATGCAGAGGCCATAGAGGGGTTCTGCTTACTGGTTTGCTCCACGTGGCTTACTCATCTTGCTTTTTTCTCCTCCTCCTCCTCCTCCTCCTCCTCCTCCTCCTCCTCCTCCTCTTCCTCCTCCTCCTCCTCCTCCTCCTCCTCCTCCTTCTTTTTGGTTTTTCAAGAGAAGGTTTCTCTCTAGCTTTGGAACCTGTTCTGGACCTCATTCTGCAGAACAGGTTGGCTTTGAACTCACAGAGATCCACCTGTGTCTGCTTCCCAAGTGTTAGGATTAAAGGCGCCACCACTGTTCGGCTCTTCATCTTTCTTTAACTTAACTTTTATTGATTCTTTGTGAATTTGGCATCATGCATCCCAATCCCATTTATCTTCCTGTCCCCTCAAATCTACCTTCTGCCCATGCAACCTTTTCCCCAAAAGAAAACAAAATTTAAAAGGAAAAGCAAAAACCAAAAAAGAAAGAAAGAGGGAGGGGGAGAGAGGGAGGAAGAGAGGGAGGGAGGAAGAGAGGGTGGGAGGGAGAGAGGGAGGAAGGAAGGAAGGAAGGAAGGAAGGAAGGAGAAGAATCTTGTTGTCTCGGTAGTTGCAGTTTGTCCGGCTGAGTCACACAGTTTGCCCTTTAGTCTGTTCATCTTGTTAAATGTTCATTGCTCTGAGTCATAATGGTCTCGTCTGAGACCTCTGACTTCTGCTAAACTATTGATAATAGTCTCTCTCTGGGGCTCTTCTGGATATCCTGTTGTTGTCATGGAGATCCTGCAGCTTTGGAGCTGGAGGTTTGTCCCCTTCACATGCTCCAGCTGTTCATGGTTGCCGTGGATGTTGGGGTGGGCTAACTCATAGCCCTGGTTGTGGGCTGGGTGGTAGCTGGGTTAGCCAGCTGGTCAGCTTTCCCTCGTCATCACTACGGCCTCAGCTAACTCACCCAGTGGGGCCTACAGCAAGGATGAGGTCAGTTCTCCTGCTCCCAGGTCCTCAGATCCAGCTCAGGCACGACTCACACCACCAGGGCCAGCTCTACTGTTTTGCTTAGGCGAGGTACAGGGCCTTCTCTCTCGATTGCTGTAAGAGGCATATCAGTTTTGGGGTAGGGTCAGCTCTGCCGCTCTCTTGCCCTCCGGGCTGGCTCTCCTGCATCCCCAACAATAGTGTTCTGCCCAAATGGGGAGCAGAGCCGGTTTTCTCATGCATGCGCTGCAGCCCTTGAGGGGTGGGCTAGTTCTCTCTCTCTCATGACCATGGGGCCAGCTCTGTCACCTGCTACAGGTGGCCAAGGAAGCAGGGAAGGAGAAGACATCTTTCTCTCACCCATGCCAGCACATGGCAGACAGGGGGGGCAGGGTCAGCTCTCTTGCTCAGGTGAGCAGAGTCAGCTCGCCTGAGTCCCAGACAATAGGATCAGCTCCAGTGTGCTACCCAGGTGAGTCACATGCCGGTGGCAGGTGGTGGGGTCACCTTTCCCGAGGGTGCATGGGGAGGTTGGGGGGCTGGAGGAGTTCTCCCCTGAAGGGCAGGGCCAGCTCTCCTGCCGCAGTATCCAGCAAGGGGCAGGACTAGCTATCCCAGAGTGAGTGAAGGGAGGGGCTGGCTCGGCACAGTCCTGGAATCCTATGACACCCTGTGCTAACACTGGCCATGGACATCATTACAGACCCCAGTTGCAGCAGGACCATGGACCCAGACATGTCCCTCGGCAGCAGTCCTGGCCTGGTTGACACTGTAGCCCTGGGTGAGAGCATAGGCCACCCAGACCAGCCAGCATGGCCTTGGCAGCAGCACAGCCCTCAGACACACCCCTCGGCCTGCTGTCTTGTAGCACTAAGGGTCACTAACCCAGAGACAGGCTCCACCTACAGTAGGCTGGGCCCTCCCACTTCAATCACTAATTAAGAAAATACCTTACAAGCTTGTCTGCGGCTAGATCTTGGGGAGGAGTTTTCTCAACTGAAGCTCCCACCTCTTCCCTGACTCCAGCTTGTGTCAGTTGACATAAAACTAGCCAACACACTCCCTATTCCTTCTCCTTCTCTGCTTCTTCCACATCCTCCTTAGTTAACCACACTAGGTACTTTTCACAGGTATCCTGACCACCTAAGAAGGTGATCACCAGTTATTCTCATAGGCAAAGATGTCAGGCTGGTGGTCATACTAGGCCCCAGAGACACTATTGGATCGGCCAGAAGACCTTGGGACCGTAGAACCCACCTGGTAGAGGCCCTCATTTCAGGGTGCACATTCATTGTCTAATGTCCTGGAGTGTCTCTCCATCCTGTCATCTCCAGCTGCTTCTCCCAGCACTGGGGCCTCGTCTTAAAACCCCTCGCCCCCACTCCACTCCAAGCACTCCCAAACTCTTTGAACTCTGTTCTCTCCTCATCCCATCATGGAAAGCCACACAGACAGAAAGGAGGGGAGAATGAATCATCTTCTGGCCTAGTTTTAGGTCTATCGGCTGTGATTAAATCGCTTGACAAAAAGCAACTTAGAGGATGAAGGGGCTTCTGCTCAAAATTCCGGTTTATAGTCCACCACTGTGGTGAAGTCAAGGCAGAAACGTCGAATAACTAGTCACATCCCTTCCACAGTTAAGAGCAGGAAAATGAGCCAGGTGGTGGTGGTGCACACCTCTGATCCCAGCACTAGGGAGGCAGAGGCAGGCAAATCTCTGAGTTCGAGGCCAGCCTGTTCTACAAAGCGAGTTCCAGGATGGCCAGGACTACACAGAGAAAACCTGTCTCAAAACAAAACAAGCAAACAAAAAGCAGAGAAATATGAATGTCCATTTGCTTGCTTGCTTTTGTTTGCTTTTAGCTCTCCACTCTTCAAAAGTTCAGGAACTCCTGCCTAGGCTACTGTCTGAGGGAGGCTGGATCCCATGTCAGTGAACTTTAAGACAATCCTCCACAGGATTGTCAACCCAGTATGGATAATTCCCATCGAGACTCTTCTCAGATTCCAGTTTGTGTCCAGCTGACAAACCTAATGCCTTCCTCTGTCAGGTTCTTTATCCCCCTTGACCCAGCACAATGCAGATCCTTCCGGGATTGTGCCCGGAAGTCGAATGACAAGTGTGAAACTGGCCCTCTGTCCCAGGCCAGCTAGCCAAGGTTACACAGGGGAAAGTGTGTCCCGAGAGGCCCCAGGACCACCAAGTCCCCAGTCCAGCTGTACTGCAGGAGCTGCTCAGGCCCTTCCAAAGAGTGTCATTCTCTTGGCTTCCCTCGTAAACTTTCAGCTTGCTGTCTACAGGCCAGATGGTCCTACAGAAAAACACATAGGCTTCCCGAAGGGGGGGTGTTCACCCTGTGCTTGGGCCTGAGGTAGAGACAGACCATCTGGGTAAGGGAGGAGAAGCCTCTAGTGACAAGCAGCCCTTAGCTCCATCCACAGCCTAGAGGGGCCCAATGCAGCCCTGCTCCAGCAGCTCTTTCAGAGCAAAGTCCCTCTCCCTCACACACTGGTCACCCTAATTCTTGGTTCACAAACCAGCCAATCAAATAACCTTCATAGATGTCCCATGCCAGAACAACTCTGAAGCTTTCTGTTTCCATGGAGACCCAGATCTACCACAGAGCTTTGAAGATCACCCCTCCTCTCCATGCCTTCCCTTCGCCATCCACCCCCTACCATGAACCTGGCTACCAAGTCCTTTGCTATGGAACTAGCTCAAGCTAAGGCAAAAGCTGGATGGTGTTGTCTTAGTTAGGATTACTGTTGCTGTGAAGAGACACCATGACTATGGCAACACCTTTTTTTTTTTTTTTGGTTTGGTTTTTGGTTTTTATTAAGACAGGCTTTTTCTGTGAAACAGCCCTGGCTATCCTGGAACTCAGTCTGTAGACCAGTCTGGCCTCAAACTCACAGAGATCTACCTGTCTCTGCATGCCAAGTGCTAGGATTAAAGGCATGTGCCTTCACTGCCCAGCTGACCATGGCAACTCTTATAAGGAAAATATTTAATTAAGCAGGCATGCTTACAGTTCAGAGGTTCAGTTTATAATTCTCATGGTGGGAAACATGGTGGCATGCAGGCAGACATGGTACTGGAGAAGGAGCTGAGAGTCCTACATCTTGCAGGCAACAGGAAGTTGACTGGCAGTCACACTGAGGGAAGCTTGAGCAAAGCCCGCCCTCACAGTGACACACTTCCTCCAACAAGGCCATACCTCCTAACAGTGCCACTCCCTTTGGGGGCCATTTTCTTTCAAACCACCGCAGATGTCTACAAATGTATGAGCTTGGTGCATTACCGATTTCCTGTTGCTGGACTCCCGCTGTACCTAAACTCATAGCTCATAAGCCCAGGCTCATGGCTGGCCCTTAAGAACCTGTAGCCTGAGGTGGCCTAGAAGGTATGATATCTCAGTATTGAGTTCATCTAGCCCCCTACCTTGTTTCCCAAGTGTCATTCCCTATGAAAAGAATCAACACTGGCTCAAAAGGACACAGCCTTGGAACCTTTTACAGCCGAGAGAAAGGAAACGCTCAGAGTTCAAGGGCTTGCTAAAATGATATGAAACAGAACTGCTTTGGGTCACATCTGGAAGGTGTTCAACATTAAAACAGTGATAGTAGGCTGGGGGGGGGGTGTAGCTCAGTTGGTAGTGTGCTTGTTAGCATGATTCCCAGCACCACATAAACCGGGAATGGTGGCATGTGCCTATAATTCCAGCCTTGAGAGGCGAAGGCAGGAAAATGAAACAGTTAAGGTTCGCCTCAGCTGAACATTGACTTTGAGGTCAACCTGGGCTACGTGAGACCTTAACCAAAAAAACAAACAAGGAAACAAGAAAGCAGGGCCCAGAATTGCTCCTCTTCCAGAGAACCTGGGTTTGGTACCCAGCACCCACATCGTGGTTCAGAACCATTGTAACTCCAGGTCCAGGGGAACTAATACCCTCTTTCTGTACTGTCTCTTGTATTTACATGGTGCACATAAACTCATGCAAGAACACACACACACACACACACACACACACACACACACGTATAAATGTTTTGTTTTGTTTTAAATGGAGAAGCAAATAAGAAGACACCCAAAGTTGATCTCTGACCTCCATAGGCACAAGTACAGGAAGCTGTATAGAGAGAGATTGTAGTTAGCAGGGCACTGTGGTGTCTGCCCTATTATAGTGCAGTAAGAAGACCCTTACCAGATATTAACCAAACACTGGCAATATGGGTGCCCTGGGGCTTCCTAGATTCCAAACTGTGAGTCAAGTAAACTTATACTCTTGATAAACTTCCCAGCCTCACATACTTTGTTACAGCAATGCAAAACCAGACTCTTAAGATGCTCTTCCTAACAAAAGAATATAACAACCAAATGTTATCTTTACAAAACTAACCAAAAAAACCCAGCCCCTATAGACCTCCAGCTCCAGCTCTCATTGGTCCTCAAGACATGTACTTGCTGTGGTTGCAACTTGTACTCAAGGACAGTCAGGGTACAAAAGCTACAAACTTGAACTCAGCTTATGTGTAGTAATTATTTACAAAAAAAAAGCTGCTCTCACACACACACACACACACACACACACACACATTACCTGTTTTATTATATTGGTGGGGTGAACTCCTAGAGAAGAGGTCAGTGATGGCTTTGAACTCCTGGCAGCTGCTTAGCCTCTCTCTGACTGCACCATTCTTTCACAGAATAGGAATGACAATGTGCCCATTTAAGGAGCCAACATTTCCTCTCCTAGGTATTTCCACAGGAGAAGTGAAGCTATGTGTTCAAACACTTGTATCTGTGTGTCCCTTACTGTTAGTACAGCTCCAAGCAATTTGAATATTCACAAGTGGATTAACAAAGAAAGGGGGGAAAAATCAACGAGAATGTGAACAGGGTTGAAACACAATGAGGCTGGTGAGATGACCCAGTGGATACAGTGTTTGCCTCCAAAGTCCAAGGACCTGAGTTCCAACCCAGGTACCCACATGAGGGAGGGAGAGACTCACTTCTGAAAACTGGCCTCTGACCTGGAGGATGCCTGGAGACATACACACACAGCTCAATGTAATCTTACAAGTTAGCCAACAAATGCACTGTGCTAAGTGAAAGAAAGCAGATAAAACATTACATCATATATGGTTTCATTTATATTAAATTCTCCTAAGAACAGGACCTATCTAGAGGCCATTGGTGGGCTGTCTAGGAAGGGCAACGAGGGAAACTCTCTGTGGAAGAAGCAATGCATCTTGAAGGCTGTGATGTCAAATCTGTGTGTGCACCTAAAAAAGTCTCAGAGGTTTAAACCAAGCCGTGATAAAGTTGATCCCTCCAAAAAAAAATCACAAAGTCTTTGTAAAGATTAATGAAGTGATATGTGTGTGATTCGGGGATGAATATATTTATGCAAGTTCAGTGTTGCCCCAGAGAGGCTCCCTAAACTACTGGTTGTGTCTGTGTGCATATGTGACTGGGGCACTAACTTTCAGGTACTGCCCAGGGATCTAGGTGTTGTGCACCTAAATAAAATGAGTCACCAGAGACAAGTGCAGGTGCCCGTTCAGGCAGTCCCTGCCGTCAGGTGATTCCATGGTAGCTTAAGTCCCACCCATGCGTGGGAAGTGGACACCATTTCCCCGCAGAAGCCTGGGGCACCTCCTGCCCTTCTGATTCAGGGTCGGGCACTCACGTCCAGCCAAGCCGCCCTTGACCAGTAATCCAGGCAGTAAAGTCCAGGGTGCCGGCCAAGCCTCTCCCCTTCTGCACCACCCCGAGGCAACTTATCTCATCGGGCGCCTGCAGAACCCAGCACCCACAATTAAGAGGCCGCCACCGGTTGTTGTAGCGAGGGCTTTGAGCATTGAATCAACGAACCTGGGCAAGCTAGTAGGGGGACGAATGGACAGGGGAAGCAAGAAGACTTCAGGCCTCCCTCCTGAAGCAAGAAGCTGCATTTTATTTATATATATTATGTCTCGTTGCTGAGCAACCAGGCCTTGGCCCAAGTGGCCGGGAGGAGGGGTCTCCTGCTGCAATGAGCCAGGGTGAGTCATCCCCGAGTTGTTAGTTCCTCTGGGACTGGTGCACACATTCAAGTCAGGCTTGGAGAGCAGACCCACCTGGCTGTGGAATTCCCAGATGGAACGGAGCCAGTTCCCAGCGTCTCACCTGCTTGCCGAGAGCCAAAGCAAGAACACATACCAGGCGCCTGCTCTGGCGTTGGTTGAACTCTTGGGCAGGCCATTTAAGACGTCTAACTTTCTGAGAGGAGAATGTGAGATGACATTTCAGAATCTTACAGCATGCACTCAGTGTCCTGGTTGATTCACACAGCTGCCATGCTCTCCCTTGGACAATCAGGAAATTCGAGTTCCAGGGAACGTTCACTTTCTCAGTTATGCAAAATTATCCAAAGAAGCAGGGCTTCAAGCTCCATCTCCAGAGTCAGGCTCTGTGTGTATGTATACAGAGTATCTCTGTATGTATGTATTCCTTTACCACGGCAGATATCTTGAGCTCTACGGCTGAGCTTCTCCAGGGCAGCCTCTCAGAGCAGGAATGGAAACCTATAGAATTCTCCCTGCATTCGGCCAGAACGATCCCAGTGCCAGTGAGTGCAGCTGCCCTCCTGCGTCAGTTTGCCTGCCCACTGTGGGTCACTGGTTAGAAATGCCAGCCCCCCCCCCCCCACGCTGAATATCTGACTCACCCAACAGTTGGCTCACAAGAATGTCACTTGTCCAATCTTGACAGCTTCTGGCTACACGAACTGTGTTTAGGTCAATGGAGGCTCCAAGACTGGCTGTCACTCCTCTTCCATCCTGGAAACATTTCCCCTGGTTCAAGGGGCTGGAACCAGGAGCCACCGAGCCACATGCTCACCCTATATGCTGGATTTAAACTCTGCTTGAGGTAGAAAGCTACGACCAGCCTTCTTGTTCCTTCTTTCTTAATTGTTTTTATTTCTAGTCTTTATTTTATTTTATGTGCGTTGGTGTTTTGCCTGAATGCATGTCTGCACAGCATGTATGTTCCTGGTGCCTGTGGAGGCCAGAAGGGTGTACCAGATTTTTCTGGAACTAAAAGTACGGACAGTTGTGACTTGACACGTGGGCACTGGCAATCCATCCCCGGTCCTCTGGAAGAGCAATAAAACGTTCTTAAACACTGAGCCATCTCTCCAGTCTCGCTCCTTGTCATGCTTACCAACTGGTAAGAACTGATGGTTTCCAGACCCAAGTCCTTTAGAACGCAGGTGCCCTCAGGCCTGCTGGTCTAGTGCAGACTGTTAAAACGCAGCTCATCCTGCAAGTTTCTGGGACAAGCTTTCTGAAACTGTGAGGCTTTACCAGTGTGGCTGAGCTCGGGGATGGAGGCTTCGTGCACAGGACAGCTCAAAGAGACAGGTCTCTATCTCTGTTTCAGGCTCAGGAAAATGTCGTTACTGAGCCGACAATCTACCATAACAATACATGTGTATGCGTGTGTACATTACTGCATGTGTTCAATCTCACATATTTTGTGTGGGTGGATGTGCAGTTCACAGACACTCTTGCCTGTTATTCCTCAGGTACAGTCAGTCCATTTGGGATTTTATTGGTTTGGTTTTTGTCTTGTCTTGTTTGAGACAGGGTTTCACTGTGTTTCTCTGGTTGGACTGGAACTCACTATGTTGACCAGGCTGGCCTTGAATTTACCTGACTCTGCATCCCAAGTGCTGGGATTAAAGGTGTGAGTCCCTACATCTAATGTCTTTGAGGTTTTTGTTTTGATTTTTGTTCTTTCAAAACAAGGTTTTTGTATGTAGCCCTGGCTGTCCCAGAACTCACTCTGTAGACCATGCTGGCCTTGAACTCACAGAGATCTGCCTGCCTCTGCCTCCAGAGGGTTTTTTTTTTTGGTTTTTCGAGACAGGGTTTCTCTGTGGCTTTGGAGCCTATCCTGGAACTAGCTCTTGTAGACCAGGCTGGTCTCCAACTCACAGAGATCTGCCTGCCTCTGCCTCCTGAGTGCCACCATCGCCTGGCAAGGGTTTGTTTGTTTTAATGTGGGTTCTGAGAATCAAATTTAGGTTCTTATGCTCATAAGGTGAGTACTTTACCAATTGAGCTGTCTCCTCGACCTCTCAGAGTAATACTATAAAAACGGGATCATTTGGGCATATGATCCTGAGCCAAAGTCTAAGATGTCTTTGAGATTGACATAGGATATCATATGGCAAGAAATAAGGAGCATGCTCTGTGTATGTAGCGTTGCCTTACAAAGCCATCAGGATCCAATCATGAATGTCTCTCTTGGTGACACCCCCACCCTAATCACCTCCCAAGCCCATCTCTGAACACCAGGCTCAGCTTCTCCTTCAGCGTTTCACATGGTGATTAAACTCTCCCCTGCAGCCCCTTGAGGGATCCTCCAATCATAACCAAGTCATCCAGCCATCCGTCAGCTTTCCTGAGAGCCTAGTGCACCAGCACTAGG
The DNA here is from genome assembly GCF_018167655.1 of Microtus oregoni. Lineage (NCBI taxonomy): Eukaryota > Metazoa > Chordata > Mammalia > Rodentia > Cricetidae > Microtus > Microtus oregoni. Next base: position 20,544 of record NW_024545105.1, read on the forward strand.
CACATCTCCATCGCTAGGTTGTTGGTGCTTGACTGACCCCACTAGACTGACTCTCCAGCGAAGGCATCTTCATTTTCTTTACCTTCCTCTGCCATACTAGGGTGTTCACTGAAGAAAGAGTCAAGGGACCAACAAATTAGTTCTGTTTTAAAGAGTGTGGGCCTTCAACACGAGAAATCTGGGGCTACTGACTAAGGAAAGACAGAAATACCCTGACTCTGGTTTAAAATTTCTTGCTCACTAAGAGAATCTGGTAAATGCAGCAAGGTAAAGTTATATATATATGAATGAGACAGGAATGTTGCATTCAGTTTGGGCATATTCTACAAACTACCTGGGATGAAACAAAACTTTGGACTGCTCATGTGTGAGAAAATGTAAGATATAGCCTTCTGTTCTTGTAAGGTGAAGAAACATGTCACCAAAGTTCCTGCTGGAAAACATAGAACAGTAGGTAAATTATTAACTCAGAACATAGAACACTTCATATAATGATTTCTCATTTTCAATTTGATATTTCTCGTACATATTACTCATTTGAATTCGCTGCAATAACAAAGGGCTTGGCAAGCTACCACACGGTGGTGGATGTTTAACTGGATTCTTCTGGTTGTTCTCCTCAGTAAATAATTGCTTACCAGTGGTTTTTTTTTTTTTGCAACATAGATCTCCAGAATTGAATATGAATTTGTACAGCATGGTATGATGCTGCTCCACTTGGCCCCAAACGACAACTTACTTAAATTACTTTAGACTTAGAGACACTAACTGTACACCAGCTCACAGGGACAGAATCACCATCATTTAATATCTTGTTAGGTTATATTCTCTCCACTCTATTTGAAAATGAATTTTATTTACTCTTAGATCATATAGGTATCTTATGATTATTACATTATTATTGTTTATCATTTCTGTATACTAGAATGCAGAAATTAAAATACTTATATTGAAATTGTGAAACATGTGCTATTATTGAATAAAAATATTATAACATTATTAAAAGTTTTCACTGAAGTCACCTAATTTAGAACCATAACTTAGATATGTTTGCTATCATTAATACTGTGAAAGTATTAATTATTAATAATAAAATTATTATTTAAACTAATAAATGGAAATCTATGAAAATCAAAAAAATCTCTTGCTCTGATTTCACTCAGCTCTTAACACTTAAAAAAAAATCAACCTGGGAAGGGGCTGCTGGAGAGATGGCTTAACAGTTGAGAGCACTGACTGCTCTTCCAGAAGACTCGGTTCAACTCCCAGCACCCACATGGCAGCTCACAACTGTCTGTGTAACTCCAGGATCCAACACCCTCACACAGACAGACACGCAGGCAAAACGCCAATGCACATAAAATAAAATAAATAAATTTAAAAAAATCGGCCGGGTGATGGGGCTGTGACTCAGCTGGTCTAGTGCTTGCCTTGCATGGATGGATAAAGCCCTGGATTCCAGACACAGCACCAAGTTAACTTGGTGTGGTGGAGCGTACCTCTAATTCCAGCATTGTAGAAGTGGAAGCAGGAGGATCAGAAGTTCAAGGTCATGCTCATCCTCATAACAAGTTCAAGGCCAGCCTGGGGTCCACGATGTCCTGTCTTAATTAGCAAGCAAATAAACAAAATCTCAAAACCAAAGATCTTGAGCCTTCCAGATGGTTCAGCCTGTTAAGGTACTTGCCACTAAGCTGGATGACCTGAATTCGCATGGCGGAAGGAGAGAACCAACTCCTTCTGACTTTCATTTGCATACGATGGCACTCTTGTACACACATGCGTGTGCAGACACACAAATAGAACAATAACTAATGTAATAAAACTTTTTTTAGAAATCAACTCAGGGAGCTGGAGAGATGGCTCAGAGATTAAGAACACTGGCTGCTCTCCCAGAGGTCCTGAGTTCAATTCCCAGCAACCACATGATGGCTCACAACCATCTGTAATGAGATCTGGCGCCCTCTTCTGGCCTGCAGGTATACATGCAGGCAGAACACTGTACACTAAATAAATAGGTATGCACATGAAAATAAGTCAATCTTTAAAAACAAATCAACTCAGCCTAAGATGATGGTGCACTCCTGTAAGCATATCACTTGGGAGGCTGAGAATGGAGGATGGCAAGTTTGAGGCTAACCCAGGTCTACATAGCAAGAGCCTGTCTCAAAACAACGAGCTATGAGCATAGCTCAGGGATGGACACTTGCTTAATGTGTTTGGACTCCAGCTCCAGCATCATATACACATCCCAAATAAACAGCCCTGATAGCTTAAGTCTAATCCACTCTCGATAGCACTAGAAATATAACACTATTTTCTTGACAAAATCGATCTTGAAAACTCAGGTACACAGACTTTGTTGACTCCCCAAGGAGTCTTCATCCTCTGAAGAGTAGATGGGGGAGGTGAAGGGGTGGGAGAAGGGGAAAGCGGGGGAACTGGGGCTGGTGTGTAAAAAAGAAAAAAATAAATAATAATAAATTAAATGAAAAATAAAAATAGCTTAAAACATAAAAAAAGAGAAAATGGAGGTACATTAAGTATCCACTCTTATTGTTGGCGCTTGTTTTCCATTCAGACAGCGCAAGCTCACCCAGAGTCTTTTCATCCTGCAGACACTGATTACTTCACTGAAGGCTGTAGAATGAACTCTCAGGAAATAAGCTATGCAGGACTGAGACTAGAACGCACGCTTGGTAACAAGACTAAACAATAGGTCGTGAGATCTTGTTTATGGTTGAATATGTTTCTGTGGTGCGGCCTGAACGAGCAAACCATTTCTCAGTCCTGGGGGAGAGGACCAGAGATAAGGAAAAAGGTATGAAATCTGGGATCAGGGGGCGTTGCATATGTGGATGGATTGTGCTGAGCGAGTGTATTAGGAAGTACTGCGTTTCATATACAGTTTACAGGGGGAGGTGGGACAGTCAGCACGAAGCTGTCATAAAATGGGATGGAGTCAGCAGGAAACTCATCAAGTAAGGCTGCACAAAGGGGACACAGGCTATCTCAAGTGTGACACAGACCAAGCACACGCTGACCTCGAGACTGATAACTCCAGTCTCTTCGAGCGGGGAATGTCAGGTTAGTCCTGCCTGTCCTAGGCTTCACTATGCAGTGAATCTGGCTTCAAATTCAGAGATCCTCCTGCCTCCGCCTCCTGAGTACTAGAGTTAAAGGCATGAGCCACCACCCTTGGCTTTGTAAGTGATTTTTAATTGTATCTCATTTTTATTTAGATTTGTTGCAGCTTAATGGAGTAACGCAGACATACCTGAAGCCAGCCTGACACCGGAAAGTTAACTGATGTTGCATAGTTTGTACTGCTTCTCCTAAATGCAACGCCACAGTTTCTGAGCCTTTAACTCGGAGCCTCTTTGTGTTGCCAAAGAAGCTGATTGGCAGAACAGGCAGTCTGCACAGTAAGGGCCCACTGTGGAAGTGTGAGGACTGATGCTGTGTTGTAAGTTTAAACTGCTGTGCTTAAGAGATCTATAAAACAAAACAAAAAGAAACCTCTAACGGTAAGCCCTGCTTACCTACCAATAACTTGCTGGAATTCTGGGGCTGTTATTTATGTAAGATAACAAGCCACGTGTTTTCGCTTCTGTAAACAAGGCTGGTTGCCCCAACTGCACAGGATGTGCCTGATTACACCTAGGCTGGAGGTGCATAGGCAGAAAGTGTGTCGGGATGTAGGCTTGCCCCTGATTGGGTGAAAGCAGTGCGTAGCCTGCTGGGTTTTGCTTCTCTAAGCCCCTAGCTGACATAATTCAATGCCATACTCTGGGAATCTCAGGTTTGGATCTGGCCACTGTTTATCGTCCTAGCCTGTATTGAATAAAGCTTGCTTCAAATTTGGCTCAAAGAATTGTGATAGTGATCTTATTCTCTCCAGAAGTATTAACAGAAGAAGCTGCAGAAGGTAGCGCAGTGGCTATTACAAAAATGCCGCTGAAATCTGACCCAAAAATCTCTGCTTTCTAGTAAGAGCCTGATGCAGTTCAAGGAGAACCTGTAGTCTGCAATCACGGTACCATACACCATAAAAGTGCACAGCTACGTAACAAAGGAAGTCTGCCAGAGCAAGAGGCCTCTGAGAAGCAGAGGAAGAGCTTACACAACTGGAGAGGATACAATCTGCGCAAGTCATTTTAAAGCGCCCCATTCTCTTAAATTGAGGGAATCTCATTCAGTGGCATATAAAGGGTTAAGGCAGGCAGTGAGTCCAAACTAGAAGGGTGCCATAGTTGTTCATCTTCTCCACAAGTCCTATAGACAATCACATTGTCCAGCGCTGTGGACAGCCAAAGGTACAGTTGAACCTTTCCTTTTGGAGATAATATGACAGGACAGAGCCAATGAGGGGATCCTAGGAAGTCCATCGCATCTAGACCAGGTGAGTGTCTCCAGGACAAGTCAGCCAGCACCCCAGATCATCCACTCAGAGGCACAAGTTCTCCCGAACCAGAGAGCATGACCCAAAGGGGAATTCAATTCAGAAACCAGGGTGCCAGGTTTTTATTTCATAGCGGGAGGCACCCATCCGAGGAGGTTACCGGTGGGTGAGAAGTAGAGACCGGAAAACTCGGGTGATGAGTTGGCGGATGATGTTGTAGGGGACATTGTTTCTGACTTCTCTGCGTAGGTTTGAAATGCTTCCTAACCTAACTGCTTGGGCACTGGATGTGTAACTAGCATTCCAGCGGCAACAAAGTGTATAAGAAAGTAAGTCCTCTTTCAAGTCCCACTCACCAGGATTCCCTGTACCTTAAACCAACACAAACAAGTACTCATTGCTTCTGCCGGTCCAGGGTCCATCTCCGGGTCAAAGGAGTAGAAATAAATCCTAACAACTGAATCCAGACAGCCTCAGCAGGCGGGTCAGCTGTGAGGTCCTTCCTGTTGCTGTACGTAAGGACAGGGTTGGAGATGCAGCTGAATTAACAGAATGCATGAATCCCTGGGTTCCACCTGAGCATGCCATAAAGCCAGGCTGATCGTGAATGCCCGCAGTGCCAAGACTTACAAGGTGGAGCAGGGAGGTACTGAAGTTCAAGGTCGTACCTTGGCAACCTAGGAAGTTAGGCCAGCTTGGGCTGAGAACAGTTGGAGCAAACAGGAAATAGCCTTGCAGAACCAATTCTACAGGTTACAACCTATAAATAGGTCATCGAGTTATTAAGAGTTCATGATGATTAAAAAGAACTAAAATTAAAGAAGGTTTTGTGAAACTTTGTTGCATTCATTGTAAAACGTATTTCTTACTGCTGGCTGAAGATTAAAAGGAAAGTTTGAAAGACACTGCCAGACGCCAGTGTGGACTCTAAACACAGCGGAAACCTGGGTCACCAAGGCTGTCTGCCCTGCTCTACGGATGAGGTCTCATTCCTGCAATAAATGCGCAGGCCTGACTTCCGAGAAAGTTGCTGGGGCGACAAGTTGGTTAATGGGTAACTCTGCTCCTCCATTGGCTCCTTTCCAGCCCTCTCTCTGTGTCCCCCTGGAGCAGGACGTGGCGCGGTCAGGGGACACTGACTCACAGCTGACTCAGCGCGAGGCGTGCAGCCAGGGGGCGCCTGGCGGAGCCGGCTTTGCCCGCCGCTCTAGGAGGGAGGGGCCTAGGCGCGGAGGGTCGTGGTTCTAAGGCCCCACAAGGGACAATTAGGTCGCGCCTAGGCCCAGTGCGTGACCTGAGCACACCGTGGTGGGACAGTCACTAGCCAGTCGAGGCTAAAGCGCTGGTCCCGCCCTTCTCCTGTAGTCTGATCCTTAGAGCGCAGCCAACCCGCTGTGCAGGCTAGGCAGCTCCTCCAGGGAGCGGGAGAACTATAGGGCACCTTCGACCTGGCCTGATTTATCTCTGACCTTTTAACTAGGTAAAACACAGTGAGAGAAACAACAACATCTTCTCTTGCTCTGTAACATCCCTGGTTGGACAGAAGCCACAGGATATGAGTTTGAGTGACCAGGGTTAAAGATTCAAATCCGAGGCACACAACCAGCTACTCAGACCCCCCCCCAATAATTCATAGTATTTTTTAAAATTTTTTATGATTTATTTATTTTTATTTTATGTGCATTGGTGTGAAGGTGTCAGATCCCCTGGAACTGGATTTTCAGACAGTTGTGAGCTGCCATGTGGGTGCTGGGAATTGAACCCGTGTCCTCTGGAAGAGCAGTCAGTGCTCTTAACCGCTGAGCCATTTCTCCAGCCCCCTAATTCATGGTATTATATAGCATATAATATATTACAAACATTATACATGATATGTAATGTAATAATATATGGTATTATATAATGTGTTTTATATAATGTAATGCTATATATTATATATTTAGTATGTATATATTATATTTAAAATTTTATATATGCACAGAATATAGTGACCCATGCCTGTAATTCTGGCACTGGGCAGGCTGAGGCAGGAGGATGATGAGTTTAAGGATGTTGTGGACTACATACTGAGACCCTAGCTTTATGTTTCCTCCTGTCCTCTGATATAGCAGTTTATTTATTTAATATTGGCTACTTAAGCTTTACATTAAAATGTACATACCCAGGTGTTGTAATGCATGCCTTTAATCCCAGAACTCAGCAGACAGAGGCAAATGGACTTCTGTGAGTTCAAAGCCAGACTGGTCTACACAGTGAGATAGTTAGTTCCAGAACAGCCAAAACTACATAGTGAGGCCTTGTCTAAAAAATTATTACACACACACACACACACACACACACACACATACACACACACAATATGAGGAAGGAGAAAGGAAAGAATATTGGGAGGAAGAAAGGAAGAAGAGAAAGAGTTTTACAGAATAAAGGAAAATACAAAAGGCCTTAGCTGACTCCTGTGATGGTGAATACTGACTATCAATAGGATCTCAAATCAGCTACAAGAGGAGGCGAGCCTCAAGGCATGTCTGCGAGGGGCTTTCTAGCTTGAGTTCACTGAGATGAGAGGTGACCCACCTCAGATGTGGGAGGCACTAGTCCCTGCACTGGGGTCCTAGACCGAATGAAAATGAGACTTCAACTAAATACCAGCCTTCATTTCTCACTGCTTCCTGCCTGTGGACACAATGGGACCAGTGGCCTCAAGCCCCTCCTCCATGCCTTCCCCAGCATGATGACAAGCCATTGGAGGTGTGAGCCAAAACAAAGCCTTCTAGGAGCTGCTTTAGTTGGGTGCTTTGTCACAGGAAGGGGAAGTAACTAAGGCACTGCCTCATCAGGCTCCCAGGCAACAGTAGAACATTTTCATTCTCCTTCAGGGTGGCTGTGATGGTTGGTTTTGACTGCCAACCTGACATAATCTAGAATCTTTTGGGAAGGGAGTCTCAGTAAGGGGTTGACCGGGTTGGCCTTTAGCTGTGTCTGGAGGGGACTGCCTTGGCTGTGTGGATTTCTGTGGAATGATGCAGTCTGTACGCATATAGCATCTTTCTCTGGGTTTGGGGCCCGGACTGTGTAACAGACGAGAAAGCAAGCAGAGTGTAAACTGCCTTTGTTTGTTCATGTCTTGGTGCTCTGAACTGTGGATGTGACAAGCTGCCGTGAGTTCTTGTTGCCTTCACTTCCCTACAACAGTGGACTTTAACCCGGAATTGTGAGCCAGATGAACCCTTTCTCAAGCTGCCTTCACCAGGGTGTTTTTATCCCAGTCACAGGAAACAAACAATACAGAAGCCATCAAACCGAAGGCAGTGAGCACAGACATTCTCTGACACGAAGTTACCCACTGCTAGTAAGCCCACATGGTAATGAGCCCTGGTGCCAGCCTAGTGTGTTGGCACTTTCCCCTGAGAAGGGCGCTCTGGAGAAGAGGGTGTGGGCCTGGCCACACTTGGAAAACTACTGTCTAGAGATGGATGGAGGCTTAGGTCTGTGGTGCTAGTCTCCAGGCCTTTTGAACCCTGTATTCATCCCAGGCAGGTAAACAGGCTGTCCTTCACAGTGTCACTCTGTCCTTTAGGACTCTTCCAAGATCCTCTGGTGGTTTTGGAGGAACAGCTTAACATATTTGAACTTGACGGTGTCTGCGTCCATTTTCTGTTGCCATAATAAAATAGCTGAAACTGGTAATTTACAAACAATAACAGCTAACCTGTGTGTTAGTTACTTGTTTAAAGACTCATTTTGGCTTAATTTTTTTCCCTAAAGTTTTATTTTATTTTATGTGTATGGGTGTTTTGCTTGCATGTATGTCTGTGCTCCCCTTAAGTCCCTGATGCCTGAAGACATCATCAGATTCCTTGGAACTGGAGTTACAGATGGCTATGAGCCACCATGTGGGTGCTGGGAATCAAACCAGGTTCTCTGGAGAAGCAGCCAGTGCTCCTAACAACTGAGCTATCTCTCCAGCCCCGTTGGCTCAATTTTGAGGGTGCAGTTCATCATGGAAGGGAAGGCATGGTAGCAAAAGCTTGAGACAGAGGTCACATTGCACCCACAGTTAGGAAGCAAAGAAGGATGAAGTCTGATGCTCAACTGAGTTTTTCCTTCATGCTCAGTCTGGGACCTGGGCAATGGGATAGTACCTCACACACTTAAGGTGGGTCTTCTTGCCTCCGTTAACCTAGTCTAGAAATTTCTTCACAGATATGCCCAGAGGCCTGTCTCCTAGCTGATGCTAGATCCTGTTAAGTTGAAAACCAGTATTAACCATCGCAACCTGGTTTATGGTTCTGGCAGTTGGTAAGTCCCAGGTCACAGGGCTGACATTTGCTGCCCTGTAACATAGCCAGACAGAGCAAGTGTGCTGGACAAAGCCAGTCTCTCAGCAACCCATTCATTTGTTTGTCCCTGGAAGCTCAATGCCCACTAACTCCTTAGAGTAGCTTACAAAAAGGGAGAGAGAGAGATCGTGAGAGAGACAAAGAGAGATTGAAAGAAAAGGAGAGAAGAAGGGAGGAAAAGGTGTCGAGGCTTTTTGGTCTAGCAATAATGATAGTCCCCTAAAGATGATTTAAAGAAGACTATTCTCCCTTCCAGAAACTTGAAGCCCCCATTAAATACTCATACTGTCCTGAGACAACTGGGAAGTAACCCAGACTTTCCATTTTTGAAAGCTTCAGTGTCAGCAGAAGTCAAAACCTGGCCCTGACCCCTGTCAACAGAGCTGTGTCTCAGGTGGGCCAGATACACACTGGCTCCCATCTTTCTGTTTTCCTTGCTAAGAAGGCCATAGGAGGATGGAATTTGCCAGTTGTATATCTGCACTATTTGTCACAGACGCACACAGATGGGCTAGCGTCTCTCGGTACCAGGACAAGTTATCTGTGTTGCTTCCTTCTGCAATTTCATTAAAGCCTTGATAGAAACTTGATGTATTCAATCAAAAGTCTTAAGAGATAAGAAGTTATCTTAGTTAGGATTTCTATTGCTGTGACCATGGCAACTAATATAAAGAAAAACAGTTTAGGAGTTCAGTCCATTTTCATCATGGTGGAACATAGCGGTGTGCAGGCAGACATAGTGCTGGAGAAGTAGTCGAGAGTCCTACGTCTTGCAGGCAACAGGAAGTAGTCTATATCACTGAACGTGACTTGAGCATATATGACAAGCCCACAGTGACACACTTCCTCCAACAAGGCCATACCCACTCCAACAAAGCCACATCTCCTAATAGTGCCACTCCCGTTGGGGGTGATTTTGTTTCAAACCACCACAGAGCCATTTTTGCATTAGCATGATTTGTGGTAGCTCTGTGGTGGAAGGGGCTAGAGCAGCTACCATTGGCCTCCCTATATTTACCCAGGTTATTTCAATTATAGCTTTTTTTCATTATTGTTACTTGCTTGATGGAGGGGTTAAATTCATCTTTATTGTAAAATTAAATGTATAGATGTCTAACAAGCATGCGTGTATATGCACCATATGAGTGCAATACCTGCATGGACCAGAAGACGGCCTTACATCCCATATAACTGGAGTTACAAATGGCTGTGAACCACCATATCAGTGCTGAGAATTAAACCTATGCTCTTAACTGCTGAACCATCTCTCCAGCCCCTGTTTAGGAGGATTTTTGAAACAAGATCTCATAAAAGCTAGGGAGACGGCTCAGTCAGTAAAGATTTTGCTTGCAAGCATGATGACCTGAATCTAATACCCAAAACCCTGTTATAAAACTGGCTGAGTGGGGGTGGCATACACATGTTATCTGGTGATGTTGAAACAAGCAGATTCACGGGGGTCACTAGCTAGTCAGCCTAGCCAAAGTGGTGAAAGCCTGTCTCAAAAATTAAAAAATAAATAAATAAAAAGAGATAACTGTGCCCACTGTTTTCCTATGAGGGTCAAGGTTGTCCTCTGGTTTCTGCATACATGTACTTGTGCACACATATATTCAATAATAATAATGAAGTAAAAATGAAAATAAATGACAACATCTAATACTGGTGAAAATCAAAGTAGGAAGATGGACACTATAAAGTAGTCTCACACTAGCTCAGAATTGAGTATAATAAAGGGGTCTTTATTTAGGGGTAGACTCATAGATCACAATCCTCTGCACAAATGAGGAACAGAAACTGAATCCATGATGGAGGAAGGTCATTGGTTAATAGAGAAACTGCCTTGGCCCATTTGATAGGCCAGCCCTTAGGTGGGTGGAGTAAACAGAACAGAATGCTAGGAGGAAGAGGAAGTGAGGTAAGACGCCTCAGACAGACGCCATTTCCTCTCCTCTCTGGGGCAGATGCGATGAAGCGCCGACCCAGGATGGACATAGGCTAGAATCTTCCTGGTAAGCATACCTCGTGGTGCTACACACATTAATAGAAATGGGCAGTTTCTTTATTAGCCAATGACCTTCCTCCATCAAATCCAGAAGCCAGGAGAGAGAGCACACAAGCTTTACAGCTGCGTTTATAGTATAAGAGACTATGCCCGAGTGGGCTGGTACCTTAAAGGGTTGAAGGAGTTCCCATAGTACCTCCCCCTTTTGTCTAAATAAGAGAGTTCTAACCCAAATACAAAACTATATACAATAAGAACAAATACCAAGTATAAAAATTAGAATTACAACCAGCATAAGCAATAGCAAGCAAGAAACATATGCTAAATGATATTTTCAATAATTATCCTATTTTAAGGGGTCTCTCTAAATCTAAATCTTGTATTAGAAATGGCTTGGCCAAGTCATGAGAGGAAAGTAACTGTCACTATTTAGTCTTCAACTCCATTGAAAACCTGAGAAGGGAAATAATATTACTTGAGTAAACAGGAAGTGCAATCAAACAACTTCCAAAATGTGCAATAAGTAACAGAGACAAGCGGTTACCTGGGCAATCCCCCAAAGTCTCATTTGCAACGTTGGAGCAACCAACTTTGGAGAAGGCCTAGAGTAACTGATAGATCATTTTCAGAGGCAGGAAAATCTTCAAAACCATCTTACTCTACCTTGGCAAGGTTTGGCAGTCTTTTTTCTTGTATCCTGCTTGTCCTGTCCAGACACTGTGCATTTTGTCAGTTATTGAGGCATGGACAGTTCCTTGTCCAAAGGCCAATTTTGCCAAAAAGTAAACAAGCTCCAAGTGGAATGACTTTGGTGTTCAACATTCTCTCAGGAATA
>NW_024545106.1:0-32072 GCF_018167655.1 Microtus oregoni
GAATGCCCTGTGTCTTTCTGCACACTGCTGCCTCTCTGGAGTGTTCTCCTTGGCTTAGTTCTCCGTGACACGTTGAGCTAACAGGGGACTGCTTATCATACACAGAGTTCAGAGATGGTATGGGCTGTGTCCGGAACCCTCACAAGCCCACCTCTGTTAGTCCCTTGGAGATGCCTCTCCTGGGTCTCTCTTCCTCCTGGGCTGCTGGTGTCCAGCCCCACAGACTTCACAGTTGATGGACTCAGTCTGCCTGCCTTCTTTGTTTTACAGGGTGCATTGTGCGCTGCTCTGTCTCCGGAAACTCTAGGCATTGAGCCTATGGCCACAGGCCACTTTTGTTCTCTCAAACATGAGTCAGGCACCAGTCTCTATCCCTCCAAATTCAGGAATGCCTCCCAACTGCTCGTTGTACTTGGGGATGGTGTGGAGAGTTGCGGGTCTTAGTAACAGCGGCTCCCATCGAAGGGAATATTTTCACACATCCCCATTTCCTTACCCCCCAAACACTTTACCATCTACTAGAAATGAGAAGGTTCAATGTCTCTGGATGCCTCCTTTGTAAATTGGCATACACGATAGCTTACATATTTTGATAACTGATAAGCATTATTTTGTGTGGAAAGAATGCCATTGTAGCTCTCTTGTTACATCTGGATAAACCTGTAATTTCTTGAACACTTCCCCACTTCATAGGAGCTATATTTTAGGTTAAAAATACTCTAAAGAACCGTTTCTCAAGATGGCTTCAGAATAGTTCTTAAATGGGCCCTATTCCAGATCTGCTGGCGTGAGAAAGCCAGTAGCTTGGCACGTATGTGCCACGTACACAGCTTTCCAGAGAGGATATAGTATGAGCTTCCCTTGCAGCGTCTGAGGAAAACACTTCACTACACTTTCCAGAGAGGGTATAGTATGAGCTTCCCTTGCAGCGTCTGAGGAAAAACACCTCACTACACTTTCCAGAGAGGGTATAGTATGAGCTTCCCTTGCAGCGTCTGAGGAAAACACCTCACTACACTTTCCAGAGAGGGTATAGTATGAGATTCCCTTGCAGCGTCTGAGGAAAACACTTCACTACACTCAACCAACAGCAAGCTCATTCAAGGACAGCATATCTGTGACTTGTCTTTCCAGGTTCTTAGAAATGGTAAAAAAAAAAAAAAAAAAAAAAAAAAAAAAAAAAAAAAAACAAACAAAACAAAACAACATATTGCGTGAGGGTAGGTTTGTTTTTATTTTTGTTGCATGGATATTCAGGCACTTGGTGCATACTCAAGGCCTGTAGTTCCCCTTACAGCGCCTTCTAGAAATGGAGTAGGCCTTGCAGGGCCTCAGCTCCATCAAGTATTTCTGCTGAAATAAACACAGAGGATCGTACTCACATCAATGTCGACTGTGTGTTGCAGACATATTAGTATTGGTGTGTTAGCAAGTTCTTTGCCTCATTAATTCAAAAAAGTAATTGAGAGCCCACCACTTGGAAGGGTTGCCATAGGAATAACAAAGTTCTTCAGTAATTTTTTCTATTGGTATATAGTGGTCTAGAGTCAAAGTTATTGCTCAGCTACAGTTTTTTTTACACTGTATATGTTTGCAAGAAAGTAACACTTTAATTAAAATTTATTAAAGTGAGCCCTGATGGGCTAATATTAGTGCACTAGTGTTCTAATCGTAAATTTCACATTTATTCCCTAAAATCTGTTTATATTTTCTTACCATCACATGGCATTTAGTTGTTGAATAGTATTTAAAATTACGAGTATAAATGGCCTTTATAACTTGCAGAATTATTGATCTTTACCGTCATCATCCAGGACTTTGCGGTGTTCTCTGCGCTGTGTGTCCAGCGTTTGCAGAAGGACTGGTCAGGTTTGCACAGGCTCAGCACTCAGAGTCAGGCTCTGGCTGTCTCAGAACACCTCCTTTCCTTAACACAGTCTCGTGGCTGGGGCAGCTGAACACCTCTGGCCTGTGAGGTAGCTGGAGCCCTCAAGAGCCCTCGGGAAGCCAGGCTCCAGCAGCTGAGCTCTGTCTCAGCCTGGGGGAGAGACCTTGTCTGCTCGCATCCTAGCGGGCTGATGTTCTCCTTCCCATAAAATGCTGCTCTCCATGAAGATCGCAGAAAAACTGATTCTGGACAGTCAGAAAGTGCAGGTTATCCAAAGGTAGTGGCATGTGTATTACATATGTCTTAATGGAACACCAGATTTTAATTACTTCATCTATATGACCTGAATATGGTGGTTAATGTGTTTTAAATAACAAACATTATTAACAAGTATGAAATTACTGTAGAAAAGCAGTTAAGAACCATAGCACTTTATTAAACAAGAGCAGGATTGCTTTTTTTTTTTTTTTTGACGCCCTCTGAAAGGCCTCTCTTACGTCCCCTAGGCTCTCTTTCGGACGGTGGCCATGATGGTCCCCTGACTACGCCATGATTGCTGAGATCGTCCTGTACTCCTGTGGCTTTGTCACGGCTCGGCCACTGTCTATAAAAATTGTGGCTACCTACCGCCTGTGCTCCGAGCAACTGTCCTCTCAGCACCACTACGACTACGGGATGCGAGCCGTGAAGTCTGTGCTCACCGCTGCTGGCAACCTGAAGGTAGAACCAAGAACCCTGACTCACTACATTCCCAGCCGTAAATGTTAGAACTGACGGTCTTCACAGGAGTTCTAGGTTGGATTCACAATTAGCTGAAAAAAAAAAATTTAAGTAAATAACATTGAAAATAAAATTTTGTAATGTTTTATGAAACCGCACACAGGTAATTCTTAGTGTTTGAGCTCAAATATATGGAGTTAGTAATAGTCAAACAATAGTTACTTGCAATCAAGAAATGTTTTGAAGGTTTTCTATTTATGTAACATGTAGGGAATAGTGCATAATTAATAACTATATGTAAAACCCTAAGCATCGTTGCTTATGTAATTGCCAATTGTAATCACCTGTGAACTATTTATAATAGTTCTCTGTATATAACTATATTATATATAATAATGATAGTGATAAAATGTTTGCATTTTAAAATTGTGCGTAAATACATGAAAACAGCAGATAATTCAGGACGTGGCTGACTTCTCTCTAAAAGTAGAACCATGAAATAGAGCTACATATTAGTTCTTTATGAAGCCAAGATAAGTTATTGTTCAAAACAAATCCCAAAAATGTGACCTTGGAGTTTACAAAATGTTTATGTGCACAATTTGTGGAAGATACAAATTTTAAAATACATCCCACATGATTGGAAACAATGGCTTGCATTTTTATCCTCTCTCAATGCTATAAAGACCTTTGATATATAGTGGCGATATAATATTTCATATTAGCCTAACATAACTTCAAGTTATTGTTTGTTGCAATAAACACAAGTGCCCGGAAGCAACAATTTGTACTGCCCTGGCTTGTCAGGATTACTTTGTAGCCAGATAATGGGAAAGATAATGCATTGTCCTAGTGCAGGTCCGTGCCGGAATCTTGACTGCAACTGAGCTATAAAAGTTGGGCTGCAAATGAATCCCGAAAATGAATCCTATCACTCTTTGTTACAAGCTCATTTAGAATTGCGAGGTGGTTTGGCTTGAATATTTTCAAGTTTCTTTCTGTTCTACCAAGAGACAATTTAAGCATTTGCTTCAAAACAATAGCCTCTCGAATAAATAAAAATGGATTCTGACACTTCAGAAAGTCTGGATGAGCAAGGCTAACTTTGACCTCTGGGAGTTCTGGAGGCCCAGAGGCTGGGATTGACAGCCAGTCAGGCACTTAAGGTCACCCACTTGATAAAGAAAAGGCTTGTGTTCTCCCCCATCCGTCTCTGTGTGTGTCTCCCTTTTTGGTAGAAATTTTTGTGAAAAACAAGAGAATATTCTAGGAAACAAAAAACACAGGGGAACTTCTGAATTAGATGTTAAGTAAGTATTGGGTTTCAGAGAAATAATTCTCAGGCTAGATTTTGGGGGGCACTAATTATGTGAATCATAATGTAGGCACGAGGAGCAAGTCTGGAGTTCCAACAGAGTTTCAGTCAATATTGGGTATGCACAGACATTCAGAGTTTACAGTTTCTCATGGACTCTTTATTGTTTTTTTTGTTTGTTTGTGTTTTTGAGACAGGGTTTCTCTGTGGTTTGGAGCCTGTCCTGGAACTAGCTCTTGTAGACCAGGCTGGTCTCGAACTCACAGAGATCCGCCTGCCTCTGCCTCCCGAGTGCTGGGATTAAAGGCGTGTGCCACGACCGCCCGGCTCATGGACTCTTTAGCTGACAGGGTCGTACCCTCGCCACCTCCACTACGCAGCTTGATAACAGGCAGCCGGTAGAGAGCCAGCAGGCCCCGGGACACTCATCTCAGCCACCCCACTCACGACATTCCTCATTCTGATTTTCACAAAACCAGCCCACTGGGGGTCTTGAACAAGCAAGTTCTACCAAGAAGGAGGCGGGTGACCAATAAGGAGGTTCTCAAGGTATTGCATTCCTAGTCACCAATCCTTCATCACCATAGCCATGGGAATGCAGTCGGGGCTGGCTCCCTTCGTGTGACAGGAGGGCCAATGAGTTTAAGCAGCAGTTTCTGTAATGAAAACACGAGCAGGATTTTGTTCAGATCGTTCACACTCATGGTGCATTTGCATTCAGGTCGACACGAAAAGGTGTCCGTGACAGAAATCCTCATTCCTGTATTTTCTTTTAGCTGAAGTACCCGAATGAAAACGAAGAGATTTTGCTACTTAGATCTATTATTGATGTCAATCTGCCGAAGTTTTTATCCCACGACTTGCCGCTCTTTGAGGTGAGAGCCCTTATATTCCCGCGTGCTGGGACTCTCCCAGGAGTGTAGTCAGCGCCTGGAGTCTGCACAGCTCCCCGCAGGAACCTCAGTCAAGGAAAGCAGGGGGGTGTTCAGAGGAATGTGGACCAGCCCTGCTGGTACTTGAAGTGTGTTTACCTGGGGTGGTTGCTCCTGATACTTTTAGCCACGTAATATTTTTTATGTTCTTCTTTACTACACAAGAATGACGAACATACAAAAGTTATGAAATATTTGCCATAAATTCCATGAGAATGTAGACTCTAGGTTGCAAGGTTCTTTGGCTAGCACATCACTGAATCCTTAGCACTTGGTAAAATAAGAATTAAATTCCCTTAAAAGAATACAGGGACTTTTATGAAATTGTATATTCAGGATGATTTTTCATAAGCAACAAATTTGAAAAGCTTGCTATATTTTAAGATTAGATGGTCGACTGTTGGGGGGGAGGGTGCACGCCTTTAATCCCAGCACTCAGGAGGCAGAGGCAGGCGGATCTCTGTGAGTTCGAGGCCAGCCTGGTCTACAAAGTGAGTTTCAGGACAGGCTCCAAAGCTACAAAGAAATCTTATCTCAAAATACCAAAAATAAATAAATAAATAAATAGATAAATAAATAAATAAAATAATATTAGATTAAGAAAAGTTAGAAAACAGTTAATTTCTATAATCAATCTGTATCATTTTCTTTGTCTGCAAGAGTCCATAGGAACATTGGCTCCTTCTAAATGGTAGTTGCTAGTTCCCTGTGTGTAAAGGTTGAAGGAACCATGACAGGAAGATAAAAAAAAGCTTCCACAAGTTGCTCCCATAGCAACCACGTTACATCACTTTGAAAGGAACTCTCCTTCGTGTTTAGACTTGGCAGTGCACATATCTTAATGGAACAAACCAACAGGGGAAGATTTCAAATGTTCCCCCTAAAGTGCCCCCCCATCCCCTTGGTGCTGGAACATGGAACAGATTTTGCAGGAACAAAAGCTGCATTTTCTCCCAGAAGGTGGGAGTGTGTGTCATGGGATGTGTTCACATCTGGCAGTGTCTCTGTGGAACAAATGTTTAGACAGCACTCTCTCAAGTAGAAGATGCTTGACAATTTCCTGCATCACACAGCTCCGTGTCCTGTGAGACACACTCCCACCTACACACATCACCAGACGTCTCCAGAGCTCTCTCACAGAGACAAGCAGAGGGTTGGGTATGTCTAGTCTTCACCCAACAGGAGAGTCTAGGCTATATTTTGGTTTTGGTTGTAAAGCACTAGATAACAAAAGTTTCCGAGTTGTCTGCTTCTTCTGGAGATGTGCTCATAGTACTTGATCACAGTCATGTGAATGGTAACGTTATGTAGAGACCATTACATATAGACAGAGTTTCTGTCCCATCTGGTCCCACAGGCATTCATTCCCAAAGAAACACACAGAGGCTTATATTATATTATAAACTGTTTGGCCTATTACCTCAGGCTTATTAGTAACTAGCTCTTGCAACTTAAATTAACCCATAATTCTTGCCTATTTTTAGCCATGAGGCTTGGTGCCTCTTATCAGTGAGGCATTTTCATCTTGCTTGCCCTTTCCTCTTCCCAGAATTCTCCTAGCTTTGCTGCCCACCCCTACTTTCTGCCTAACCCCTGGCCAATTAGTGCTTTATTAAACCAGTCCAAGTGACAAATCTTTACAGGGTACACAAGCATTATCCCACAACAATTGCATTTCACTATCATTCATTCTTGACCATTTATGTCATTTACCATGACATACTGTGTGTGTGTGTGTGTGTACACACGCCAGGGATCAAATGATCATATCGGGATCTTAATTGCATTAAGCACGCATCTACAATGAAGTATGACCCCAGCCTGGACCAAGCACCGCTGGCACATGTATCATGTGTGTGATGCCAGCTTGGGTCACATGGCAAATTACAGGCCAGTCTGATACACAAGCAAAAGCCTTCCCATCTATATCTCCTGTTCCAAATGGCAATCGGGAGCAAGTGGTGTCATCACCTCATTGTATGATAAAGACACACAGGACAAACAGCCTGTGTGTGTGGCGTGCGCCTGAGGGCAGGGACTCTAGCCAGCCAGGCTGTACTCTCAATCCGTCTCTGCACAGCTGCCTTTGCTCCAAGGGAATTTACTGAATTAGATGAAGGAGTGACTAAATTGGCAGCTCAAATTTTAAAGTGTAACTCAAGCAAATATGTAAGTGCCTCTGAAATTTCACTTTCACGTCCAGATTTTAAAAAATAGTCATTTCTCACACAAGTTGAGGGGTTTATAAAATAGGTTTACAAGTTTAGAAAGGTTGTTTCTTAGACCTTGTAATTAGCTTTTTGTATTCATAAGCACTACATGAGGAATGAAAAATCTTGCCAAATGCACCTTATGTGACTGTGTTAGCTTCCTAAGGTGGCTAAGGGGATGTCCTGCAAATTTGCAACACAACGCACTTACTTGCTTCCAGTTCTGAAGCAAGAAGCGTGAAAGGAGAGTGTAGAGACCAAAAGGCATTGTCTCAGTTCCTGTTCTATAGCTGTGAAGAGATACCGTGACCACAGCAAATCTCATAAAGAAAGCATTTAACTGAGGCTGGCTTACAGTTCCGAGGATTAGTCCATGATTGTCATGGCAGGAAACACGGGGACATGCAAGCAGACATGGTGCTAGAGACGGCTGAGAGTTTTATCAGATCCTTAGGCAGCAGGAAGAGAGAGTGATGCTGGGCCTGGCTTGAGTGTTTGAAACCTCCAATCCCAGCACCAGTGACACACTTCCTCCAACAAGACCACACCTTCTAATAGTGCCCCTCCTTAGGAGCTTTGGGGCCCTTTTTATTTCAAACCACCAGACATTTTTAGGGATTCTTCCCAGTTGTTCCTAGCCCCTGGTAGCTCCCTGCGATTCTGGATGTTCCCTGTCTGTGGTGGCTTTATGCTAATTTCATGTGAATCCATTTCTCATGGCCTTCTTCACTGTGCCCAAGTATTTGCATATCTGTCCTTTCTATCTCTCAGATAGCATCTTCCTTACCTAGTGTGATGTCTTAACCATCTACATGTGGAAACACAATTTTTTATAGAAGTCTTGTTCTGAGGCCCTGGGTAAACTCAAGCAACCCATATAATACATGTATGTACTAAAATTATGTCTGAACTGACTCTTGCATATGTAAGCAGCCTGGATCATAGCCGACTTTTCAAGATCTAGTTCTATAAAAGATACTATATTCACTGACTTGGCTTTGGTTGAGGTCCCTGGATACCTGGTGCTCATGTGTGAGCCGGTCAATTCACAGGCTGCTGGTTCTCTTCTGGTGACATATTTGCCGCTTTTCACCAATACAGCAGTTCATAAGGTCAATAACCACATCATTTAAGGCTTCCAATTTTTAAATTATTTCACAAAACTTCAGGATATAAATATTCTACCAGAAGACAAAGACTCGAACTGTTTCAGTAACCCCAGTCCCATCTATATTAAATGCAGATTTATAGTTGACTAATATAATACCATCTGCTTATGTCTTTGGACATAAACATATGCAATGTAAAATTCCCACCCACTATCAGGGAATTACTTCGGATTTGTTTCCTGGGGTGAAGTTACCAAAGCCAGACTACAATGATCTGCTGGCGGCCATCAAAGACAACTGCGCCGAAATGAATCTGCAAATGACCAAATTCTTCTCCGAGAAGATCCTCCAGATCTACGAGATGATGATCGTGCGCCACGGCTTCATGATTGTCGGAGAACCGTTCGGAGGGAAGACCAGCGCCTACCGTGTTCTAGCTGGAGCCTTAGGTGACATCTGCGAAAAGGTACTCCTGCCGTTAATGCATTCACTGGTCGGCGATTAGCGTTGTGCTAGAGCAGACACGTGGCTACTTTGAAATTTACTTTCCATGGGGGCCATGTAAAAATCACTACAAAGAGGAAATGAATCACAGATGATATAATGAGAAGGGAACAGCTGGAGAAATGGCTCAATGGTTAAGAGCACAGACTGCTCTTCCAAAGGTTCTGAGTTCAATTCCCAGCAACCACATGGTGGCTCACAACCATCTGTAGTGAGATCTGGTGCCCTCTTCTGGCCTGCAGGGGAGATACGGGAGAATTTGACAGGAGGAGATGGATGTGTATATGATCATATTTCATTGCGCATGTCTATAAAATTCTCAAGAATAAAAACAGTGAGTCCAACAACGCATGATGAGTGTGCCACAAATCTGCCATTCAGTCCTGGATTGTTTTTTTTCAGTTAAAGGCAGCTCATTTTTTGTTTAATTAGTTTTAAATTGCATGTGCATAAATGTGTGTATGGAGTATACATACATGCATGACTACTCACATTTTTTTCGAATTGTATTTTATTATTTATTTATGTGCATATGTGTGTGTGTGTGTGTGTGTGTGTGTGTGTGTGCTTGGTACCCTTAAGGGTGGAAAAAAAAAGGGCGGCTGATTTCCCCAAGTTGGATTTGCTGGTGCTTGTGAGTCATAACACATGGGGACTGGGCACCAAACCCCAACCCTCTGCGAGAACAGCAGGCTCTTAGCTGCTGAGGAGTCTGCAGTCTCTTTGAGATGCTACACAAATGGGACTCCAGAGCAGCTTTGCTCCTTCCCTCCATCCTCTTGAGCCCTGCAGGACTCTTACCTCGTACTTCAGTGTGTGGAGCCCCAACGGGGCCTCTGATCATGACATCTTCATCTGTGGAGTCTCTCTTCCAAAGCACTTGTTGGAAGAACATATTTCTTGTTGCAAGAAAATATTTACTTGCCTTGTTTACCTTGGGTTTGCTCTATCTCGTTTTCTTAACGTCATCTCTGTGTCCTCCCCGGGTGCCTGTAGCTCCAGCAGCATTCTTAAGGCACAGTTTTCATTTCTGTAGGTTGATGGCCTTGACGTTTAACCTTTTTGTTTACAATTTTTATACAATATATTTTGATGATGTTTTCTCTCCTCTGGCTCCTCCCAAATCCTCCCCATTTTCCTATGCACACAACTTCATCATCATCTCTCTCTCAAAAAAAAAAAAAATCCCGAAATGAAAATCAAAACAAGAAAAAATGTAATACAAAAAAAATTACCAACTCAAAATCAAACAAACAAACCCACAAAACGTAACAACAAAACTGAAAGAAAACAAAAGAGAACAACAACAATATGGCATTCATTTTGTGTTGGCAAAATTCCTGGGCAAGGAGCTTGCCTGAGGGTGACAAGCATCGTGGGGCGCTTACTTTCCCTTTGCCAGCAGATATCAACTACAAACAGTCTCTCCGTCAGGGGTGGGAGCCCACGGCCGCTTCTATTTTAGAGGGGAAATCCAAGAAGATTCGTATGTAAGCGTCATAAATTGACACCCTGCTTCTTTCTTCCGCCTCCGCTTCTGTTCTCACGGTTCCTCCCTTCTTTTTACTTTCCTCTTGTTCCTCCCTCCCCACTCCGCCTTCTTCTCTTACCTTCCCTGCGGTTGACTGGCTTGTGTTTTGCTCGTGCTACTGTTTCCTTGTTCTGCCACCTAGTTGGTTTTCGCCACACACAAACATCAAGTCTCTAACAGAACCAGGCACTGCTGAAGGGCTGGCGGGCGTGCTGGTATGAGCACGTCCTCTGGTCTCCGGTGAAGTCCGAATGGTTCTTCCATTCTCTGGAAACCACAAGAGCGAGATGGCCGCTTCTTTAGCTCCTCACTGGCCTGTGGGCTAGACTCTGTCTTCAGAGTACGGTTGCCCATACTTCTCCATTGAGGAAATTTCACCGCAGAGCTCTTCCTGGCGCAGGGAGGAGAGCAAAGGCGCGAGCTGAGCTTTGTCTTGTTCTTGAAGGCGCTGTTTTCCACATCTGCTCTTTGATGTACTGGTTTGTGTCTGTCCATTGCTCGGACAGGATTGGAAAGAACTGGCCTTGCTGTGCTGTGGTGCGGAGAATGAATGACTAAGTCGCTTCAGCACGGGGGTTTTAAGGAAATGAAAGTATTCTGTGCGATGCTATAATGATGGGCACGTGGGTAAAACCCACAGAGTAAACACTAAGTCAACCCTCAGTTGTGTATATGTATGTAATTATATGTTCGTAATAGCGCATGTCCATACAGTCATTAGGGTGTGATGATAACAATGGTGGGGGGGGGGTAGCATCATCAGCGAGGCAGAGGGAAGATTCGGGAAGCCCTGCACTTTCTATTCAATTTCCTGTAAATTTGAGACTGCTCTAAAAATTAATTCCCTTAATTTAAAAACAAGGCTTATGTGCCCCAAGGGTGCCAACATGTCCTATAATAATGCCACCGAGCCAGGGTTCCGGTCAAAACAGGCAATTTGCTAATATTAAGGTTTTGGCTCGGTGGGAAGTCTCTATCATGCCGTGTCTTTATTTTCTCCCAGAGAACATTTTGTAGCAAGGGTCAGCAGATTACAGCCCTCAGGCCAAATGCAGCTGAAGTCTATTCTCGGGATGCCAATGAATTCAGAACGCTGATAACGGTTTCTGCATTTTTTTTTTAAAAAAACTGAAAATAGAAGAAGAACCCGGAAAGCCTACATCGTTTAGTGTATAGGCCTTTACCAAAAACAGGTGTCAATATTTTTTCTGTAATTTCTGGTTTATAAGAATGAACACCATTTACTAATTTACCCCTGTGTATTTTGTTATTTTAAAAACAATGTTACGGCAACCTCCAAAACTCGACTTTTCAGTGGTTCATTGGCATTGCCAAGAAGATAGAAACAATCTCTTTTCGCACAGCAACCTCCTGCTTTGGAACCCTGTTAAGTCTACTCCTTCCTCCTGGCAGTGTCTCCGTAGGCTCCCACACGTTTTCCACGAGGGGAGAACGTATCCTTCAATGCAAATAATGTTGGTTTTCCTCTTTCCCCAAGGGACTTATGGACGAAAACAAGGTCCAGATAACTGTTTTGAACCCTAAGTCTGTGACCATGGGCCAGCTGTATGGACAGTTTGACCTGGTGTCCCACGAGTGGTCCGACGGGGTCCTGGCCGTGAGCTTCCGAGCGTTTGCAGCGTCCCCGGTAAGAGCCCGCCTTGCCCGCCTTCTCCAAAGTCTACGCTGTGTCTTGTGACCGCGTCTGATCTTTTTCCAAGTTATTTCCACCTAGACTTCTATTTTGACCTTAAGATGTTTATTGAGCACTGGGTTTTGATCCTACTGCACATACTGGCTTTGTGGGAGCCTAGGCACTTTGGATGTTCACCTTACTAGACCTGGAAGGAGGTGAGTGGTCCTTGGACTTCCCACACCCGGTCTGCTCTTCAGGCTGATGAGAGAGGGGGAGTTGATTGGGGGAGGGGGAGGGATATGGGAGGCTGGGGCAGGGAAGAGACAGAAATCTTTAATAAATAAATAAATAAATAAATAAATAAAAACAACCCCCCCCCAAACCCAAACAATTAAAACAATACAAAGACTGAAAAAAAAAAAGATGTTTATTGAGAGCGTGTTACTGGATGTTTTGGTATTTCTGTGAGGAACAAGGGTAGCACACACAAGAACAACAGAGCCCGTGTTCCTGGGCACCTCTGACCCGGAAGTGCCTGTCAGACCTTGTGGGAGACAGTGACAGGTGACCAGCACCAGCAGCTAAGAGCCTGAAGGAAGGCTCTCTGGAATGATCGCCTAGGGATAGAGAAATACTCCTCCTTGCTGCCCTCCGGAGTTTTGAGCACACAAACACCACCCTCACTATAGACAGGGAGGGTTCCACCCCTGGGCAGCCCACTAGCCTATGGAGTTGACCATGGGGACTGAGAATGTGGTAAGGACTTAAGTCTGTCTCCAGTGTAGCTTCCACTCAGATTAGCTGAAGGTAGGGGAAACATCACTTGCATACATAAGCAGATAGAATTATAAGAGTCAGAAGGTTGGCTATTTTTTTTATACCGTGTGTATTTTCATATTTTTAAATATTTGTCAGACTGTCAAGGTGATTTTATATTATATATACACAACACTAACGGTTATTATTACTGATGTACTGAGCTTTGTGTGGATGTCATATTGATTTTAATATCCTAGACCAGTGGTTCTCAAGCTGGGGGTCATGACCCCTTTGGGGGGTAGTGAAGACTTTCACAGGGGTCAGCTAAGACTCTAGGAAAACGGGTGTTTACATTATGATTCATAACAGTAGAAAATTACGGTTCTGAAGTGGCAATGGAAGTAACTTTATGGTTGGGGTCACCACAACATGAGGAACTGTACTAAAGGCTCACAGCATGAGGAGGGTTGAGGACTATTGCCCCATGGCATTATGAGACAATTCAGCCTAGGAGTGGAGTGTGTATGTGTGTGTGAATTCATTCCATAGAAGGAAGAAAAAAATTGAGCGTAGCACATAGAAGTCATTAACGCTACGAAAAACTTTCAGTAAAATTCATGATAAGAACGATCTATAAAACATGAAGAACAGGCAAATTTGAATGAGCTTTCTGTTTTCCCCGTCTGTAGCATTTTCATTTCTAATATTTTGAAAGCATTTTACATATATTTAGTCCCCAAAATACTGAAAAGATTTAATCAAGGTAAGATGTTATTGTTTTTCTTGTCCACGTCTATGTAGGCTTTTCATCTATGCTTGTGTGTGCGTGAGGTGAATATGTATGTGTGTATGTGTATGTGTGTGTGTGTGCATATATGCACGCACATGTGTGTGTGTGCTTTATTTAAAGGGTACTTTTTATGTTTTCGTGGTAAGTTGACTCTCTTGGTCTTTTTAAATTTGGAGATAACATGACTAATCGGTTTGCTTCGTTCCATTTTGCTCTTCCCCCTGTCTGTGTATTTAGACTCCAGACAGGAAGTGGTTAATTTTTGACGGGCCGGTTGATGCGGTGTGGATTGAGAACATGAACACGGTGCTGGATGACAACAAGAAGCTATGTCTGATGAGCGGGGAGATCATTCAGATGTCACCGCAAATGAATCTGATTTTCGAACCCATGGATCTGGAAGTTGCCTCTCCTGCCACCGTAAGTTCGCAGCTTCGGCATCTGTCTGTGGATCACGCAATTTCCACAAATGTTTCTTTTCACTCAGCAGCTTTTCCTTTAAGTTGGAAGTCTTTGTACATTCCATCATGGGCGCGATCTGTGATCCTGAAAGAACAGGCATATCTGCTCACATACCTTGACAGATTTAGTAATTCAGCTATTTTTCTCTTTTATCTGGGATCTTTTTGCAAGATCATATGCAAAAACCGAGATCATAAAATTATATAAAATTCTTTGCTCCTATGAGGTTTGTATGAGGTAGGTATCCTAAGTTATCTTAACGCCCAGCAAGAAGCCAGGTCCTGTGCGCTGGACTCCCTGCTCAACCTCACGGGATTCTGCTCTAGTGATAACTGCGCTAGGTTTTCTACCATTATGGGGAATCTGATGAATCAACAAGAGGCTTCCTAGAGCTGCTCACTGAAGTCAGTCCATATGACAGGTGCTGCCTGTGGCCAAAGGAAGTTAATGATAAGGTTAGCAAAGGAACTAGTGATCTTTGTAACAACAACAACAACAACAAAAGAGAAATCCATGACTAGGTGCCTGGAATGAAGTGTCTGTCATGTGACCCCCAACTTCCATCTGTAAGAAGGTATCCTCCAGTTTATGCTCACCCATCTCCTTGAGAAGATGTCCCTAGATTGACCTCAAGTGACGACTGCCCCTTACTTGTCCTGTGAGCAGACTTTGTTGCTAAGCGATGTGTGTCCTTCCAGGTTTCCCGGTGTGGCATGATTTACATGGAACCCCACATGCTGGGTTGGAGGCCACTGATGGTGTCGTGGATCAACACTTTGCCGCAGACAGTCAGCATCATTCAGAAGGAGTTCATAGAAGGCTTGTTTGACAGAATGGTCCCTGTTTCTGTTGAATTCATTAGAAGGCATACGAAGGTAAGAGAAATGGAAGTTTTAAGGTTTTTTTTTAAAAAAAAAAGGAAAACCTGAATTAAATATATTCATTTCGATGTGTTTTTTAAAGCTAATGTTTTTTTTTTTTTAGCAGGTTTGACAGGAGCTTTTTTTTTTTCCATTTTGCTTATTTTTCCCTTTTTGTTTTCTTTGTTGCAATTCTTTTTTGTGTGACTCACATGGGCCTGGCGCCCAGGTTGGCCTGTAATATGCAGTCTCTCTGCCTTTGCCTCATAAGTACTATGATTACAGGCATATGCCAACACTCTTGCTAAAACCTTAGCTCAGACTAAAATAAAAAGATGTGAATTCATACTGTTATTCTCGAAAAATATAAAAAGTGAAACATCTTAGAATTTGAGCCAGTGTTATTGGTGCAATTATTCTCTCTTAAAAACAAGCAAATCTGAAAGGCCTACCTAACCCTGTGAAATAAAATATCCAAGATGTTAACTCTCGTTTCTGGTGAGCAGTTCTATGTTTTATTTTCATGTGCGTGTGCGCATTTGTTTTCTAAAACAATCAAATCCTTGGTAGAAGGACAATAAAGGGAATAGGGCCATTGTGGCAAGCACTGGCGAGGAAGAGCCCACAATATCTCGGGCACTGGTGGAGGAATAGGAGATACTGGGTGTCCCCTGCGCTTTCAGAGCCTTGGCTGGTACCTGTGTCTAAGACAAACCGGAAGTGACCATCCTCCAGACCATCTAAACAAGCATGCTCTGCCAAGCAGAATATAGCAATTTGTGCTTGTGTACAGAATTTGTGTTTCTTTTTCCCCTCAGATAATGTAAGTAAAGAAATGTCGTGGGCATGTACCTTGGCCATACAACAAAACCAAAGCTTCATGTAAATATCCCAAGATCTGTTCTTTCTACAGAAGTTATGAATGGCTATTGCGGTAATAGGTGTCTGCCTAGGAGGGGCCCTTTGCGCCTGAGTCTCCTATCAGTTGCAATCCCATGTTAGCCAGTCCTGGTGTCTTCACGTTTTATGAGGCTGGGTGGCTCAGTAGGAAGCCTGCCACTTCTGGTCTTCAGAGATGACATCACAGGGCGAGCTTTCCCTTGCTAACCACCAAGGGGCGCCACTCTGAAGGCTGGAACAGAGCTGCTGGAAGGGAAGCTAGTGGGTGCTACTGAGAACACTGTTCTAGGAGCAGTGTGCGTTCCCTGGATTAGTTTATAAATTGTAATAATGACATGCCCCAGATTTAAAGCGCACCAGACATTGTGAGGACTCAGACATCTATCAAGGAGTCGAGTTTGATTTATAAGATTAATAATGGATAGAGAAACACATGCCAATAAATTTTTTTTAACTTGAGAGGTTTTTTTTTTTTTTTTTTTTTTTTTTTTTTTTTTGCTTGTGAGCTTTTACAAAAGGCGCATAGCACTGGCAGCTGAGAAGGCTCAGTGGCTAAAAGCACCTGCCCTGTTAACCTCACAACCTGAGCTCTGTTCCGGGCTCACAGAGTCAGACGTGACAGGTGCCGCTGAAATATTAGCATCTGTATGGCAAGACGGGAAAGAGTAAGACAGTCCCCCAGCAGCTCCCAGGCAGCTAGTCTAGGCGTAGAGAGGCCTCTAGAAGGTAGGAAAAGAAAGCCAACTCCTGGGGTACATGGGTACCCCAGTACCTGCATGTCACTCGTCCACGTCATACTCTTAGCAGTAAAAGGGGTACATATCACTGAAGTGTGACAGTCGCTCCAGGCAAGGACTGAACACGCACCTCAGTTTCCCCTCATAAACGGGAATCCCAAGAGCCCCGTTTCTGTGCCTCGTAGGCTTAATGAAGCTCTGTCAACAGGAGCCGTTGGCGTGGTGCTCCTTGGCATCTTGGTTTACAGGCGCTTTTCTTCTGATTCCTCAGGAGCTCTCCCCTACCTCAGACACCAACCTGGTCCGCTCCTTAATGAACCTCATAGACTGCTTCATGGACGACTTTGCTGATGAAGCCAAACAAAAAGAAAGAAACGATAGGGAAACGTTCTCCCTGCTTGAGGTAGGACGGCTCATTGTTCTCTATGCCATGCAGTAGAAAACCGCATCTCCGGCTTTCTCCAAAGCCTCCTAATCAGTGAGACCGGCTTGCTCCTGAAGTTGGACTCGGGGAAGTTGTGCAAGCCTAGGAGGGAGGAAGAGCCGAGCCCCAGATGCGGAGCCCTAGGGTAGTGCTAGCCAACCGCACTGGTGGGATAAGCTGTGCATTGAGGTCACGGTGATGGTCTGCCGTTGAAGCCACACGTCCTGGCAGCCGCAGGAGGCTTCTCCATCACTAACCCCCTTTTCCCCAAACTGTGACTTACTATTTTTCCACTTTGACTTTTATCCTTTTTGTACAGGAACAAGTTTATGTTTTGGGGAGATGGGATGTATGAAGGTATATAACTATATCTGAGGTTGAAATTCTCATTTATTTTTTTAATATTGAAGACCGACTTGAAGACCTCATGCATGCTAGGCCAGTGGTCTACCACTGAACGATATCTTAAGACTGAGAAGCAGACTTGAAACTAGTGAGAGGGGACCGGAGAGATGGGGCACGAGTTAAGAGCACTTGCTGCTCTCGCATGAGGACCAGAGTTTGGTTCCCAGCACTCGTTTCAGGCAGCTGGAAGAAAGCTGCTTGCAGGGGCCACTGTCAGCCTCTGTGTTCATGTCCCCCACAGGCTCACATCTGCATATAATTTAAAAGTAATAGAAAGCCATAAAAAGTAGTGACGTAGGTATCGACCTTAGATAGTTTCAGATAAAAAATACCCATATACTGCTAATGACAGTACTTCTAAGTTGGCCAATCCGTAGTTCTTACAACTTAAATTCTATGAAAAACAAGTTAAGTTACCTTGTCTTTTCGGGGCAAGTGTTTTCCGAAATAGTTTTCACATAAGCCGGGTGTGCTATGCGGATGGGATTAAAGGCACAACCTTCCTTAGCATCGTTATGGTTGTTCGTTTTAGCATTTAGATGGAGACTTGGCTGTTCAAGCAGGCACCCTCGTACTGGATGCTTGTAGGATAGCAAATCCAGCTCATACAGTTAAGGCTGAGCTAGTATTTCGCACAAAACATTAGAAATTGGTTTTGTCAAAACTCAACACATCTGCATCAAAACTGAAAGGCAAGTATGTCTGGGCTTCTTGCCTTTCAAAGTTAACCCAATGCTCCTTGAAAGATTAGGCTCCAGGATGAGTTTGAAACATGCAATTTATAGAATTACCTTTGTGCTAGGTGGTGGTGGCGCACGCCTTTAATCCCAGCACTCGGGAGGCAGAGGCAGGCGGATCTCTGTGGGTTCCAGGCCAGCCTGGTCTACAGGAACTAGGTCCAGGACAGGCTCCAAAGCGTCAGAGAAACCCTGTCTCGAGAAAACAAAACAAAACAAAACAACAACAACAAAAAATTGCCTTTGCAAGATTTGCCTTGACTTGAATGCATGCTCCATATGGCGTTACTTTAAAGGTGTTAAAGGACATATTTTGGGGGACATTAATTTTCACAGAATCCTTAGATGACCTACTATTCTCCCAGATGGTCACGTATTTCCTGCCAGAGATGTCAAGCTGGCTGATCTGATTTAAACCACACGGGCGGAAGCGTCTCTTTAATTGCCCTTTATCTTCTCATCTCTCCTCTGCAGGGCATTTTTCTGTTCTCATTGATATGGTCTGTCGGTGCTTCTTGTACAGATGACGACCGTTTGAAATTCAGTAAGATTCTCCGAGAGCTAATGGAAGGTCCCATTTCAGACCTAACGAGGAATAAGTTCAAATTACAGAGTGGTACTGAACAGACATCCTCAAAGACATTAACAGTGCCGTTTCCTGAGAAGGGGACAATTTATGACTATCAGTTCGTCCCAGAGGTGAGTTCAGAGGCAGGATGCCTCAGTGCAGCCTGGCAGTTTCTGTGGAGACGTAGCCTGCAGTGGCTCTGGATGAGTCCCTCGCTGCTCACGTGAATAAGCAGCGGGGAAATAGAGGAAGGTGCGCCGGCTTTGCAGTCAGACACCCTGAGTTTTAGTCCTAGGGAAATTACTTTCTTCCTGAAGAGTCTTGGTTGGACAAGTTAACTTTCTTTTTCTTTTTTTTTCTTTTCTTTTTTTTTTTTTGGTTTTTCGAGACAGGGTTACTCTGTGGTTTTGGAGCCTGTCCTGGAACTAACTCTTGTAGACCAGGCTGGTCTCAAACTCACAGAGATCCGCCTGCCTCTGCCTCCCGAGTGCTGGGATTAAAGGCGTGCGCCACCATCACCCGGCTACAAGTTAATTTTCTTGAATTTAATTTTCCTCGGTGATCAAACGTCCTGATACCCAACTGTCCGATTTTGCCTATTAAGTATGATTACACGTTATGGTACCTAGCCCAGCACGATGAACACGCTACCCAAGGCTGTCCCTAGGAGATCCGAGTGTGTGTGTATGTTAGCACCCTGCCGGCCCAGAATCCTGGAGAAATGCTTGCTCTTAAAAACAGTCCCCGATGCACTGGACTGGGAGGCGAGTTCTGGTCGTTGGTCTTGTAACTTCCATAAAAATTGTGCATTGAGCAACTTTAGGAGTAACGGAGAATTTAAACACATAAAAACTCAGTAGAATAGGGACCGTGCTGGGTAATCACAGGACAGTTTCTATCCTTTTTTTTTCTATTTAATAGAGAGGAAACTTTCCACGTCACTGGTGTTTCTTCAGTAGAGTTATCTCCCAGACCTTCCTTAATCTAGCAGGATGCTTTTCAGACCTTAGTGTTTCACTTTTATAAATACTGCTTTGGTGAAATTTCTTAGACACAAGTTAAGGAAGGTCTGCATATCTGATTATTTTTTTTGAGATACATTTTTATGAGTTTCTAATTTTTATAACTCTTGAACTTTACTGTTAACCTCATTCTACAAGGAATTCTTCTTCTTCATCCCGCTCAGCACGTATCTGCTAATATCATTTTTAATTGTTCCTAACCCCAGAACTTCCAGAGAGACACTTCCTATGGAGGGAACTGGGGCTCAGAACTTGTGAGTGTTCCCTCTGCGATCATAGCCTCTAAATGATTGGCCACTTTCAGATTGCGGATTCTTAATTCCTCCTTTCCCAAATGCCGTCAAAGATGTATGTTTGAGTAGATTAGCAAGATCACGAAAAGGAACTCTTTTTCTCACCAGTTATAAATTTTAGACGGGATGCAAACTCGGTGCCCTCCACAGCGTCTTCAGTAAGTGTGTAACTCGTTACCAGAAGATGTAAAAGTGAATGAGCTGCAGGGCTCAGCGTGAACCCATACCCTCTTCAGAAGAGCCCCATGCTGTCGTCTAGGCTCGGGGTGTGACGTGAAGACCAAACAGACGAGACAGCTGTTGTCTAGCACAGCCATCAGTGAGGAGCAGCTGTGGGCATCTGGCAGTGGCAGGGAAGGATGGGCCTGCGTCTGATGCATTTTGAATCACCAGGAGTTTATTCATAATTCTGTGCTAAGGCTAGATAACGCAGTATTATTTTTCCAGAGAAAACGCAATTTTAAAACTTTATGATAAGAATCAAGCTATATGATTCACAAACTCATCGGATGCAAGTACGCAGCATAATAGTAATTCACCATAACCGCAAATTGGGAAATCTTACTAGACCACAGTGCACTGTGAACATAGTTAATGCTGCTTAGTTGTTACATTAATTACTTAGAATTACATTTATACATTTTCATAAAATAAACCTTGCCTGAAAGAAGCATAAGTGTTAAGTGATATACAGTTAACCTCTATGGAAATTATAGCCTGTTCTTGTTACCGTATTAAATAAAAATTCTTTACTTTTTGCCCATTGGTTCATCAGATCATCAATGTGATTAGAGACTCCACGATTGACGACTGGATTGTGGCTGTGGTTTTGGGACATTTGAAATGTCTGAACTTTGCTGTCTCAGTTTAATTTACACGAAAGCCCAGTTTCTCCTCAAATTCATATATAAAATTTACCTTTCAGCCTGAGAGGATAATTGTCTTAAAGAATGAAATAAACGTGTAGATGTCAGAATTTAATTGGTCTTGACCTTTGCCACAGGGGCACAGAAGTACAAAGCCCGTTTTATAACGTGGACTGTTTGCTGTAAACAGGGCTTGGGAAGATGGGATCAGTGGATAAAGAAATTAGCAGACGCTCCCCCGATTCCCAAGGATGTCCAGTTTAATGAGATCATTGTGCCAACGCTAGACACGATCCGCTACTCCGCACTAATGAGCCTGCTGACCACTCATCAGAAGCCGTCGATATTCGTCGGCCCGACGGGAACGGGCAAGAGTGTTTATATCATTGTGAGTGTTGCAGAAATGTAAATGTATGTATGTGCTCAAGCGTGCGCGCTCTCCTGAGAATTAGAATTTTAAGGTTGGCTTCGTTTAAAAACATACTCAACTATTTTGCTATTTAAATTATGGGGAATTTGGGAGTAATCGTCTTTTATTTTAGAAAACGCGTGTAAAGTGTGCCTTTTGGGAAAAGGAAAATCCTAACTGCTTTGTCTCTGGTGGGCTGCCTACGTTGAATGATGGCGTTGTTTTCTGTCCCTAAATCTCTGCCCCATTCATTTTGATATTCTAATAAGAACTTATTTAGTATAGAATTAGGTCTCCTGGAAACTGTTAGTAACTAGACCTCACCAGGGTTGCTTTTCTGACTCTTCTACATCCGATGGTGACTTTGTAGTCGGATTCCTGATGGAGCCAGCTGCTAGTGATGGTCGTGTTAGCTGCCACGAGAGATGCAGCCCCAACCCCAGCTGCCCTGCGCAGCTGGGGAAGGAGAGGGAGGTGCCTTTGCCCGGCTGTCTTCCATCCCAGGCTCCCAGCCCGCGCACTCTCCTCCAGTGGTTGACAGGATTTGTTTCTGGTTCTTCATTCACCTTAATTTCTGTTGAATCCTTTAATGATTCTGAAATGTATTTTGCTATATGCTGGCTGTCCTGCTTTTATTGAGGAAGACTGTGAGAAAAACACACCTTTTTTTCCATTTATGCCTTTGTCAAATTCAACCCAGGCAATGGGTATTAAAAACATTACTTTTCATAAAATGATATCTACATATCGTCTGTGCCCTGTCACCCATATTGATGAAGGGGCGCAGCACTAACCCTTGCCTTCCAGCAAATACTGCTTGAACTACACCAAGGTCACTTAAGCTCAACTTACAGGAAGGTGACTGGGCTGGAAGAGCGAGAGAACTGCACAGCTAATAGAGGCCTCGTCTACTCAGAGACAAACGCAGGCTGGATTCCTGTCCTTCACTGAGGCTGGAGGCCTAACCTCTCAGTCCTCGCTGCTCCCTGTGCTATTAATGTGGTTGTGAAAATCAGAGAAAATCCATCCATGCAGGGCAGCTGGGCAGGTAGCGGTGCCCCGTTGGCATGGCAACGCGTTCCCTATTCCTTCCTTCCCTCGCATTGTTTTGACTCACAGGTTCAACTCACGTTTGTCCACAGTGGCGCTTAGGGTGTATTCTGAAATGCCGAAACAGGCCTCAGCTGTGGCTCCCTCTGTTCTCTCCTGCCCTGTAGAATTTCCTTCTAAATCAACTCAATAAGGACATCTACAAACCCCTGATAGTTAACTTCTCGGCGCAGACGACAGCGGCTCAGACGCAGAACATCATCATGTCAAAGCTGGACAAGCGGCGGAAAGGGGTTTTCGGCCCTCCTTTAGGCAAGAGGATGGTAATGGCTTTCGCTGTCCTTCCTGTTTGCTCTAGCACTGGTATAATACTGGTGTCCCCTGCTACAGTCAGAACAAGGAAAACTAATGTTCTTAAAGAGTTGATGTTTTTAAAATGATTTATTAGTGTGTGTGAGAGGGAGAGAGAGAGAGAGACAGACAGACAGAGAGACAGAGACAAGAGACAGAGACAGAGAGATGGGGCGAGTGTCTGGGAACAAGAAGACAACTGTTCTCTCCTCTATGTATTCTGGAACCGAGCTCGGGACATTAGGCTTGACTGTGAGCACCCTGATCCCCTGAGACACCTCTCTGTCTCACTGGCTCTTTTCTTTTAAATGAACATTTTGATTTAAATTTTCCCAGGCTGGGCCATAGCATAACTAGGGGAGTATTTAGCTAGCAGGCACAGAGCTCTGAATTCGTGGTGGCAAAAACCTGTGCTCCCAGCCCTCAGAAGATGGAGGCAAGTATAAGTGGAGACTGTACGTCCATTTCCCAGCCGCCCAGACCTGAGCAGTCACACAGAAACTATATTAATTACAACATCGTTTGGCCAATGGATCGAGCATATTTCTAGCTAGCTATTACATCTTAAACGAACCCATTTCTATGTATCACCATGAGGTTGTGGTCTACCAGTAAGTTTCCCGCGTCTTTCTCCTTTGGCAGCTACCTGGCATCTGCCTAACTCTGCCTTCTTTCTTCCTGCCTTCAGTTTAGTTTTCCTGCCCTCGCTATATTCTGCCCTGCCATAGGCCAAAGCAGCTTCTTTATGAACCATTAGTAATAAAACATATTCATAGCATACAGAGGAGAATCCCACAGCAGGCGAGGTTGCCGGAAATTCAAGGTCTTTCTTGGATACATAGAGAATTCAAGGTCAGTTTCCTAAAACAGGTCCTGTTTGTTTTAGGAACTTCGTTTAACTGGTAGCATTTGTGTGACGCTGAACATTTTGGTATTTGTAAGTGGTTGTCTTACGAGCTGAAAACAAAATGTTGATATGGAAAATTGGATTGTAATTTCTGTACTGACATTCCTAGCATATTTAATACTTGCTTTTCTTTCAGAACACTCTCCACCAAATGACTTGTTTATGCTTCTTTGCATAGGCCCCCCTTGTCAGCTGAGCCTTCTGCACTTCAAGGCTGCGCTCACCTACGGCCACATCTCCGTGCTATTTAACAAGTCAAAGTGTTTCACAGGGAAAAGGGTATCTTGAGAGACAAATAGCATAAAATGGATTTATAAGCTTTCAACCACCAATATATAAACATTAGTAATGAGAAGGTCTCCTTATTTCTATAAAAGTCTAAGTATTGTATTCTTGTTTGAAAAAGAAACCTTCACTTCTCAGATATATACTTATTTATCTGTTAAGAATACAGACTAATAATCTGCCCGGCATCATTTATATATTTGGGCTCTATGTCAAGTACTCATACTTTTTTTCCCTAGTCTTTTATTTATTTATTATTCTTTTGGAGCCTGTGTCTCACTTTGTAGCCCTGGTTGGCCTAGAACTCACTATATAGACCAGACTGGCCTCAAACTCAGAGATCTCCTGCCTCTGCCTCCCAAGTGCAAGAATTATAGGCATGTGCCACCATCAGGGGTTTAAGTGCTCCTCTTTTCTAATGTTTCTCCTCTTTTCTCTCTTAGGTTGTCTTTGTAGATGATGTCAATATGCCTGCCCGGGAGGTGTACGGGGCTCAGCCCCCCATCGAGTTACTCAGACAGTGGCTAGACCACTGGAATTGGTACGACCTCAAGGATTGCTCAGTGATTAAGCTCGTGGACATCCAGATCATGTGCGCTATGGGCCCTCCAGGTATGTGCTCCGAGTCTGTGGCCCTTAAGAGAGAAGACCACCCGAGCTGTATCTAAAGAGATGGCTGGGGAAAGAAGGAGAAACCCAGTCGAGCAATCCCGAGTTCAGTGCTTGGGGAATGTATTTTCAAATCTGTTTCCACTGAAAGCTAAGGGAATGTTAATTTCATAAAATGGGTGGCCCTGGTTGCAACGTTGGCCGACCAAAGCTTCCAAACCTTTTAGTAGTTTCTGGAAGTTGACTCGCCATGGCCTACCCCTACATTCTGAGAACCTACACGGTCCCCCAGGGCCAGCTGGCCTCCACCCCTGTGCCATTCTTGAAGCATCAGAGATAGTCATTCTTCCACACCAGTGCACACCCCTTCTCTGGATTCAAAGTTTGCTAAGAAGAATTTAAAATAGCAAGAACCCAGAGGGACGAGCTCTTCAGTTCCCTTTACATTTTCAGAGAGAAGTTGGCGATCCAAGCTAATCTTGATACACCTCCAATGGCTTGATTCTGCTAGCTGGGGACCTTTCACTCCTTCCTTCCTCCTTCAATCTGACACCCTACTGAGAAAACTCTGAATATACTGCTTCAGAGTATTGCACAATATATGCTGAAACTGTGATGTGCTTTTAAAAGCCTTTCTCTACCGACGAGTATAAGAGAAAAATCCCTTTGTCGAGTAACTGTTACTGTCTGTGCGTTTTGTTTGTCGGCCTGAGGGCTGGACCCAGAGCCTTGGGTGTGCTAAGCCTGTGTTGTTCCCTAAACTTTGACCCCAGGCCTATATACTTTAAATACGATACAATTCTGTGACATAAATGTTAAAGGCTACGTCACTTATGGAAGCCTTGTGTTTGGAAATGTGATCACTATTTATGGAAGTAAGACATTCTCCAGACTCTTAAAATTGTAAGTAGCCAGCGAAGTGGCGGCACACACGCGTAGATTGGCCTCACAGGAAGTCAATCAAGGTGTGGGGGAGGGATTAGGATAAAATAACCAAACTGAGTTCATTCAAGTCTTTCAGTTAAAAAAAGTCACCTCAGCTGGGCGGTGGTGGCGCTTGCCTTTAATCCCAGCACCCGGGAGGCAGAGGCAGGCGGATCTCTGTGAGTTCGAGGCCAGCCTGGTCTACAAGAGCTAGTTCCAGGACAGGCACCAAAGCTACAGAGAAACCCTGTCTCGAAAAACCAAAAAAAAAAAAAAAAAAAAAAAAAGTCACCTCAAGTTTGAGTGGAAATAGTTTTGATATTAGTGTCTCACCAAATAGTTAATTACTTTTAATTCTTTCTGTGTGACATGAATTTATCACCTTCCAAGTTAAACTGCCATGGAGTGAAGAAGATACTTTGGCATTATTCTAGCAATATTAAGAATTATCCTTTAATGCTCTGGGCAGTGGTGGCACACGCCTTCAGTCCCAGCACTCGGGCGGCAGAGGCAGGCGGATCTCTGTGAGTCCGAGGCCAGCCTGGTCTACAAGAGCTAGTTCCAGGAGACAGCCAGGGCTACACAGAAGAACCCTGTCTCGACACACAAATAACAAACAAGGAATTCTGCTTTCTAATCCTTAGGCGGTGGCCGCAATCCAATAACCCCTCGCTACATGAGACATTTCAATATTGTCACCATCAATGAGTTTAGCGACAAGTCCATGTTCACCATCTTCTCCAGAATCCTGACCTGGCACCTAAGGACCTGGTAGGTAATTCAGGGTTGCTCGGCTTCTTTTAAAAAAAATATAAAATTCTTAGGAGTGTACCCACGAGCCATATTTACTACATACTCCTGTGAAAGCCTCCCCAGACAGAGAAAGGTGACAGGTGATGTCACTGTCCTCCATTCCCCCTTGCCCTAGTGTGAGAACACAGCACAAGGTGGTCACTCAATTCTGCTCCGCGCCTCTCTTGAGTTTTCGTAACCGAGAACGATTAGGGTTGGAAGGAAGTGTCCGGCTTACGCTGTAACCTCGATATCCTCCTGGAGAGCCTTGCGTTCCACACAGGGGTTCCTGCACCCACCTTTCAGAATAGAGACTTGAGCCTACTCTCTGGGGAAATGTTTCCCAGCTGTAGGGATTTAGCTCTAACCCAGGAGATGAGTGGTCATCAGGGATCCATTACCCCGCTCTCAGCCATCCTGGTTCCCTGAAGCCCATTCCTGGGAAATGGTTATTTCTTGTCCAACCCAAGGGTGATGGAGCAGACGCCTGGCTTCTTGCTGAGCCAGGAGTTGAATGCAGCCAATCTTAACCGATGAATAATCCGCCTCTGGACTTTATTCTACCATAATCATATATTTTGCCTCTCTTATTCTTTTTATTTTGGTATTTTTTGGGGGTAGTTTTTATTCTCTCTTTTTTTTGGAAACACATATTTCTTTATGGATCCTATTTGTATAAAATTGAGAATACCGAAGAGTGTACCAGCTAGGGAGGATTTGGCTTAGCATGTGGTGGCGTTGGCCTAGTTCTTACGCTTTTGCGCACAGCTGAAATCCACAAAGTTAGCTGATCCTGCCGCATCCACAGGGTTCCCTTGGACATACCACAAAATACTGAGTGGAACGCTTCTTGAAAAGAAGTGAACTCTAGAATAGTTAGAAGTGGGAATTTTATAAGCCAGATTGCTTCGATCACAATTGAAAATGTTACGCTAATCACCTGAGTCCTAATAGCATGCTGTTGTGTTTGCTAACTTTTTTCTGGCAATTTTTTTTTTCCCCGAAGTTATAAGTTTCCAGATGATTTTCTGGATCTGACCACACAAATCGTGAACGGTACAATGGCCCTGTACAAGGACGCCATGAAGAATCTCTTGCCTACCCCGGCTAAGTCTCACTACCTGTTCAACCTTCGCGATTTCTCCCGCGTCATTCAAGGTGTTTGTCTGTCGAGACCAGAAACAGCCGAGAATAAAGAGGCCATTAAACGCCTGTGGGTCCACGAGGTAAAACTCCTTATCAATCCAGTGTGGTTACGAGAGAGCAAGAGCAGTGACTGAGTAGAAAGGATACTCAGTTGTGCGTGTTGTCGAGGCTCATTTAGGTATCTGACCTTGCGTAGGCCACGGCCATGGTGAATTTTAGATATTTAATACCTGAAATGTTCGAGTATTTAATGTCTAATCTTGCATTTTGACGTATAGGCTATCTCGAAGCAGGAGCTAATTTCAGCCTTTCAGCGTCTTAACCCTCCCCAGTTCTTGTTTGTCTAATGCCTGCTTCTTCCACCTGGAGGCCCGAGCATGGCTTTGCGTCTCTTCCTTTCCCCTAATAAACCAGAGCTTCTAAAGTGAATTGTGTACCAGTGTCCCCTCTAAATCTGATGCGGCAGCTTTCGTCATTATCTTATTATGGCTGTTCTGTTTAATGCCTTCTTTGTGGGGGAGGAGACACTTTAACCAAGAACCTTTAGACCGAGCAGCTTATCAGCAACAAGCGTTTCATTTCAAACAGTTCGAGAGGCCACAATGTACCGTCTGTGGAGAGCCTGTTCCTTGTTTGCGGACAGAGCTTTCTCTCTGTGTGCACACGGCTGGAAGTGGTGGGGGGCTCTCCGGTTTCTGTGTGTGACATTAATCTGCTTATGGGCATCTGTCTGCCCCATAACCTAATTATGGAGCCCTGTCCACCGGTACCACCATCATCATCTTAGAAGATTTCAGCACAGAAATTTTGCAATTAAGTAAAGATTTAGAACAAGGCAGCAGTTCATCACGAACCAATCTTACTCTCGGAGGCATCTAGAATTTCCCATCTCAGGAGTTCTTCCCTTTATCATCCTTCTCTTTGCGTTATTTTCTTCCCGTTATATAAAGGCTTGTGGTCAAGGCTTAGATATATTCCTATTACACAAGTCACCTAGCCCCGTAGGTTTACTAATCATCATCACTTCGATTTATTTATTTTTTTCATCACACTTAGCATCACCTGGCACATTTAATTTTTTTGTTTGCTTGCTGTCTTTGTCATTGTATCAGCCTTTGCTTATCAGTTCCTTTCCCCGGAGCCCGGCCTGTAACAACTGCTCAGTTACTGCTGGAGAAGGAGGATGGAAAGGGGGAGGCAGGCAGAATGGAAATGGCGTAATCGACCTTATCGCATGAGACTGGACATGCCACGGAGTAGGTTACAGATGCCAGTGTATGTGTGACTCAACCAGCTGTTAGCCTTTTCCGGATTCCATCAGATTATTGGCTGTTAGCAATCACTAATAGTTCTTTGAACATTTAACAAAGCTCATAACAACAATAACAAAAAAACTTGTAATTTTAATGATTATTTTATATTCTCCC
This sequence comes from Microtus oregoni, assembly GCF_018167655.1. NCBI lineage: Eukaryota > Metazoa > Chordata > Mammalia > Rodentia > Cricetidae > Microtus > Microtus oregoni. The sequence continues at coordinate 28,569 of NW_024545106.1, forward strand.
ACATACACGCTTCTCTGTGGAAGTTCAGCATTTTAGTCCAGTGGGGCCCAGTGGTTTGGGTCCCTGTATCCCTTCCCCTCACGGTGTTTATAGGGCTTCCTGTCTGATGTGGAGTTACTCGACCTACCCACCTCCCTGCCTCAGATCCTGCCTCCGTGATGTCCCCACTGACCAAGCCATTTAATGCCACCCCACCTCCACCCTGGCAGTTCAGACTTCCCTGTCCTGTGTCCTGCCTGCCCCCTCCCGCCCCCATTATATAACACTTGCCAACTCCCAGCCTGGCAGGAAGCTTGTTTGTTATGCTTCTTAATGTCTATCTCTCCCAGCACACCGACTCCACCGGGAAGATTTCCCTTTTTTCTGTGTTTATCTTCAGGTGCCGAGAACAATATTTGACACATTGTTCTCAGCATTTCAAAAACTGTGAAGTATTGAATTCAAGAGTCTAATTTGTACTTTATTTCTGTTGACTCAAGACAGTTTCCTTCAGGGCTTAATATATGTTGAAGACTACGGTGGGTGCCCTTTTCCTTCCAAGGTACTGCTGGAAAGGACCTGATCTAATTTCATAACACGGTTTTGGAGGAAACTGACTTCCTCTCATTCCTCTCGGCTTCCCTATGGTGTCCGAACTTTAGCGAGCATATTACCTAGTATCCCTGTTAAATATTGGTATTCTACAAAAACAAAGAAAACAACACCCCCAGGAGAAAAAGAGAAGGAGGAGTTGAGTTTTTCCCCAAAATTAAATTTCCTCACGCTGTGAAGGAGACCACCTAAAAAGTGAGAAGACATTACGGAGGACAGAGACAGTGCTGGTTAGCCACACTTTGAGGAGTGTGAAGGGCCCACAACACACCAGAAAGCATTGCAGCTGAGCTCACCAGACTAAAACCCAGCACTTGGGACGCTAATTTTCCAAAGAAGGCCTTCTGAGTGAGTTAGAGAGAGAAAAGGGCGGGGCAGGCACGCGAGAGAGCACGCTAGCAGAGCACCCCTTCCTGAAGAGACATCTCCTGTCCTGTCCCATCAGGACCCTTCTGATATCACTTAGCAATAACTGTCTCCTGCAAGGCCCAGTCTCAAGCGTTGGGATGTGGAATTCGGTCCAAAATGAACTATGACTGCAGGACAGTAATATCGGCATGAAGGAATAATTGTCGAAGACAGAAAACTTGCTTATTTATTGTGGCTCCAAATCGCACGCATATAATCAGATTTATTCTAATATATTGCTTCTGGGATCGATTCCACCAGAAATGTTTTAGACGTCTACCACGTGTCTGAAACAACCGTCCCCTGATCCAAGACAATTTTCTTTAAAAAAAAATGTACTTAAAAACACAGCAAATAATTTGCCAATAAAAAGTAACCTATTTAGGAAAAAAGCAATGTGTTGGGAAGGGAGCTGACAAACGCTGGCTCCTAGTGATCATATCCTGTGACCTGTGCCTGTGACCTGGGCCTGAGCAGTCAGCCGAGGAACTCACTCACCTCACAGCCTCAGTTCCTTTGCAGACACCCAGTCCCATCAGCCTCTGCAAATTGCTTTCTAAAGTTTATTTGCTTATTAATTTTGAGATTATGATATAGTTACAACATTTCTCCTTTCCCTTTCTTCCCCCCAAAACCCTCCCATATACCCCTTCCGGGTCCTCTTCAAATTCATGGCCTCTTTTTTCACTAATTATTATTGCATGCATAGAGTTATTGCATGCATATTATATATAATATGTAAACATACACACACACACACACACACACACACATATTCCTAAACATAGCATGTTCAGTCTTTATAATGTTACTTGGGTGGATGTTTTCCGGGATGATCGTTTGGGACCGAACCGTTTGGTTTGTTCTTTTGTGCCCCAACCACCTCTCAGGCTTCCGTTTCTCCTCAGTTGTCTGTAGGTCTTTGTGTACGGTTTCATCCTGGTGGGCTGTTCCTCGTCCAGTCTGACGTGTCTGTTAGTGGCACCCTTGTGGAGCTGATATTTGGGCAGCTGTGTTGGTGGGACCTTGTGTACGTCGCTTCTGATGTTACCAGGAAACACAGCCTCGCAGCTAACTCCCTGATCCTCTGGTCCTCTGGTTCTTAGACCCCTCCACCCTCTTCCACGATGTTCTCAGAGCCTCAGGGGTGGGGATGTTTGCAGAAGGACTCACCTGGGACCGGGCTCCACAATTGGGCATTTTTATTGGTTGTGGTTTTCTGTAGTGGTGCGCATCTGTCGCAAAGACAAGTCTCCTTGATGAGGGAGTGAAGACTATGTCACCTTGAGAATAAGGACACATGTTTATCAATTGCTGGTAGAGATTGTGCTGGTTCAGGAAATCAGTGGTGGTAGATTCTCCTGCAACAACCACGGCCTCATCACACTGAGGAGTTGGCTAGGTTTCCAGTACCAGGCATGGTTTTCCTCCAGTTGACTAGGTCTCGAGGGCAGCTATTGGTCGTCACCAAGCTAAGCACGCCACAGCTGCACCCTCAGAGCTGTCACACCGTACTGCTCACTCATGTGCTGCACAGACACCATGGCTGGGTACAAATTACTTTTCATTTAGTGCCACCGAGGGTAACTGTTGTATCAAGTAGACACAATTAAAATTAATATTTAAACTTTATTAGGACATAGTCTTTACATATGCTTTGGATAAAACTTGTGGCTATTTCATGACAGTATTTTATACGATCTACTTGGTGTTTTATAATTTACACAGAATAAATAAGCAGACTTAAAAAATATGATTCTTAAAGCCACTTTTAAAATTATGCAGGTCCTCAGAGTGTATTATGATCGCCTTCTGGATAACGCTGACAGAAGCTGGCTTATTAACTACATACAAGAAGTTCTGAAAAACTACATGCAGGAAGATTTTCATGAACTCTTTAGCCGCTTGGATGTCGATTATGATGGCATTGTGGAAGAAGATGACTTAAGGAGTTTAATGTTTTGTGATTTTCACGACCCGAAGAGGGAGGATACCTGCTACAGGGAAATCGCAGACGTGGACTTACTTCGGATGATCGTAGAAAGCCATCTCGAAGAATACAACAACATGAGCAAAAAACCCATGAACCTGGTCTTGTTCCGGTTTGCCATCGAACACATCAGTAGGATCTCTCGGATCTTGAAGCAGCCGAGGAGCCACGCCCTCCTAGGTGGGCGTTGGCGGCAGCGGAAGGCAGTCAGTGACCCGGCTGGCGGCCCACATGGCCGACTTTTCAGTCTTCCAGGTGGAGATCTCCAAGGGCTACGGGACCAACGAGTGGCGCGAAGATCTGAAAGTGATCTTACGGAAGTGCGCGGAAGGCGACATGCAGGGCGTCTTCCTGTTCACGGACATGCAGATTAAAAGGGAGTCGTTCCTGGAAGACATCAACAACCTGCTAAATGCCGGGGAGGTTCCAAACCTCTTTGCTCTGGACGAGAAGCAAGAGATCTGCGAAAAGATGCGCCAGCTGGATCGCCAGCGGGATAAAACCAAGCAGACGGA